>NC_079190.1:1142815-1270315 GCF_029499605.1 Hyla sarda
TCATGATGTCTATGCAAGAAAGAGATTCGTTACACGTTAATACCATCACTTTCTTGATGTTATTCTGGCGAGAAATTGCCTGGACAGCAAAGTCTCGCCACTCGGGTGCTATCTTTGCCAGCTCGTACCAAGACCAAAAAAGCTCGAGCCCTTCAGCCCGGACGAAGCTGACATCGAAAAATGGGGTACCATGAGGATGTATCAGGGCAAAGATGTCACCTGCCCTGAAATCCATCTTGAGGAGGAGCTCAACTACTTTTGTCTTGTTTGGACAGGTATCACTGCCCCTCCACCTAAGACAGACCACATTCCTCCTGGGGACCCCAGACCCGGCTGTGGGGAGTGATCATGACTCCTCTCCTCTCCTTTGCTCTCGGAAGGCCCCGAGGCCGTGCCTCTCTATCCAAAAGGACAGTTCTACCTCTCTACCCTCTACAGTGATAGATCTATCCCCCCTCCGCAAGGCCTCCAGAAAGCGTCTCTGAAGGTCACTATGCCCAGGACCAGAAGGTGCAGGATTCCCATGAGGCCTACTTCCCCCGGCAGCAACGCTGGCATAACTCCTAGTGGGCACCGCTGCCGGGGGTTCAGGTGGAACAACATCCCTCTATACAGAAACCATACTCTCCCCCCCTCTCACACGCACATCTCCTCCATCCATCCTGTCATCATCATTCCCATCCTCCCTCACTCCCTCTACCCCATTCACACCTCCACTCAGTCTTGGACCAGACCCCACAGACAGACCCCCCATATGTACATTATTTACAGTATTTACATTATGTGCACATGTGACCTCAGCTTCATCGGGTGCTCCTGACCAGTCTTGCCCCGCCCCAATAATAGACTCTGACTGGTCAGGAACCCCCTCCGCCTCACTGGTCACAGGAAAGTCCTTTGGGACAGGAGGCCGTCTAGCTGCAGAAACAGTTCCTATTTTGTCCATAGACCCTCCAGTCCCCATGGGTTTGAGGACAGTCCCTTTAATGTTCTCCACTGCTTTAGCAGCCGCCATTGCCAGACCAGCCTTGGCCGGTTTTATTATCCCTGCCGAGGTGCCACCTGCCCCAACCGCAGATGAGGTTCCCCCACGAGAAGCCTCTGCAGGTTACACCCCGACAGCAGAAACCACTCCAGCCGCAGACTCCACCGCGGAGCCTACTTTACCACCAAGCGCCTGGTGGCGCCGCTTATCTCCGCCCTCACTCCTCATCTCTGGCATCGGGACCAAAGCTTTACCACTGCCCGCCTTGCCCTGTCCCGGTGCCGAAGAAAAGCAGCCTCCCGCTGGGCTGCTGACCTCACCAGACATGTCCGGCTTCACAGCCGAAGTTGCCCCGACACTCTTACCGCTACTACAAGCTGAAACAGTGTCACATGACTTTCCCGTAGGGACCTTCATACTCTGCCCACTGCTCTTCCCCTGCACAGAACCCACCGCAGGGCCCTGACTAGGTGGAGCTGGGGAAAGGGGGACATAGGAAAATGATACCGACTCACCCCCCTTCTGGTCATTCCTTCTCCTCCTCCTCCTCTCCCCCTCATCTGGTACAGGGTCTTCTCCAAATGTGAAGCGCTCCATGTGTACTGGAGACTCCATCTGCCTGATGATGGCCATGAGTCTCCCCCCGGGGTCACTGCTCTCCTCCTCCGAGCTCCTCCTGGATCCTGATGTTGAGGCCGGTGGTCCGTGTCCAGGACAGATCCCACTCTGAGACCCCTGCGATGGATCCTGGATATTAATGGGGTCACTATCTTCCTCAGCAGGGGGGTCACTCTGGCTTGGGCCCTTCTGCCCCTCAAACCTCTCCTGGTTCAGCAGCTTCTCCAGGAAGGGGCCGCTGTGTGTCTGAATGTCCATCCTTTTTCTCTCCAAGATGTTTATTTCGGACTTAAGCTTTGTAATGTCCTTATTAGCCTCTGCCCGCTTGCTCCCGGACGAGGTGTTTGCCCGCACCCAGGCGCTTTTGCCTTTTTTGCCTTGCCATCTTTGCCTTTTTTCTTGTAGGCCTGTGTATAATAGGCAATCCTGGAGCTGTAGTCGCTGACAGGCTCCCGGGGCCTCCGCACGCCCCAGCCCTTCACCTCCATATATCCTCCTGAAGCCTCGCGGCTTAGGTCAGGGTCCAGAGGGGGGGGGGCAGGAGAAACATTGCTGCTTCCCCCACCAGTTCTCCTTACCCCCTCCGAACAGGCCGGTTGCTGTGCATCCTTCATCCCCACCGGCCTACTCCGGGAACCAGAAGCCTGGGACTTGCTTTCCCTCTGCATTCCAGAAACCCGCTAACTCCCAGGGCAGATGGGAGCAGGAGCCTGGAACCACCTGGATCGCTCCCAGCAGCAGCACTGACTCTAACGAGCCACACCCACTGATTGTGTCCACCTGAGGATTACACCCAGTATACAGGACAGGAGAAGTGGTACTGTGCAGTGTGTGGTGTCCCAGTACCGTATTCTTTACGGTACTTGTTTATTAATGGGTCCCCATAGCCAGAGTCCCTAGGACGTAGGGATCCCTATTAGTCAGTCTACCCCTAGTCGCCTCTATACTAGTGTATAGTTAGTAATTTATGCATAGATTAATATAAATAGCATAATATAGGTAAATAAATGGTTAATTACTTGTTTCTATGGCGTCGCAGGGCCTTCGGGTCATGTGATGCGTTCCAAGCCTCACTCTGGATGCGTTCCAGGCCTCACTTTGGTATTTCTAGCCTCATTTTGGTATTATTATGTGTATAGGAATTCAGATGATCACCCAGAAGCCTGTTTGACGGTGAGTGACAGCTGACCTTGGACCTATCAAATTAGGCTCCGCTCCCTGTCCATATATGGGACGCGGCAGCCATTTTAGTTCTCTTGCTCCTGTGCTCTTGATGAGAGAAGACCTGTACAGAAGTAATCGCAGTGAGTTAGGCCTGAGCCTTGTGGCAACGGCTGAACAATTATAGTTATAGAGTGTATCAATCCCCAAACACTCTGCGGGACCACCGGACCTAATCTACTCCTAAATCCGGACGGATCCACGCACCAATTACCTTGATTCTATTAACCTGAACAAGACGCAAGGTCCACAGCAACTGACAGTCATTGAAGTCTATAGAAGTGTATTGCAGAGACTGTTACTGTATTCTGAATGTACCACAAGTTCAAGAGTAAAGTTTACTTCAGTTCAAGTTTAACTCCAGTGTGGACCTTCAGTCAATACCTGCATACGCCTGTCGTTTCTGGGAAGGGCGGCGATAGGCCGAAGCTATACCTCAATAAATACCAGCCCGCACCCTGGCGTCACGAGTGACAGGGTTAATATTAACCTCTCATATACGTTACCATACCACCACTACCATACACCCCCAAGGGCTACCACAAGTGTATATATATACAGAATAAGAGGAGATACTGAGGATTAAACCCAGCATACAGGACAGGGGAAGTGGTACTGGGCAGTGTGTATATATACAGAATAAGGGCAGATACTGAGGATTACACCCAGTATACAGTGCATGAGAAGTGGTACTGGGCAGTGTATATATATACAGAATAAGGGCAGATATGGAGATACTGTGCACTTTCTGTAGTTGTGGGGCGGATTGTCCTTTGTTGCGTTGTACGTTGCGATATTGCAGCAGTAAATTGCCAAAGTTGCAGGAAATGTGCAGAAATCGTCTGTCGTCATCGGCCGTGTTGGCGGCAGGAAGCCCAGTATCACCGCCTCCAGCGTGGCCCCTGCCATACACAGTCACTGTAACGATAACCTTTACTCAGTTGCATCCCCTTTATGTTTGACACTCAGCTTTCCCAAGGTCCTGAAAGGCAAATAACCTTGGTATATAGAATCATACGCAGTAGAAGCACATGGCTGTCTCTATAGGAAAGATATTTTACAGTTTCCCATCTGATACTGGTCCAGTGATGAAAGAGTTAAAAGTAATGGATATGATGAAAGTCTCCTGCTGTGTGACCTCTGCTGATCCCCTCCAGATGTGACCCAAGAGCAGAACAGCCCCGACTACCCCTGGAATGTCAGACAAGGAAGGGGTTAATGGCAGCTCCCAGATGTGATGGGCAGGAAGGACCCGGCTGCTGCGATCGACTTCTCTACTTCTCCTTCTTAACTTCCTCCTCTCAGTCACTTCCTTCTGCTCTGCAGAGTATTACACCCTGAGCCTCCAGCCTGGAACGCCCTGGACTCCTCTTACCAGCATCTCTGCAGCTGGGCACAGTGCAGCACCTGGAGGCACCACAAGATAGATCCTGAGACCACAAGACAGGTCCTGAGTCCACAAGACGGGTCCTGAGACCAGAAGAAGGGTCCTGAGACCAGAAGAAGGTTCCTGAGTCCACAAGACGGGTCCTGAGACCAGAAGATAAGTCCCAACACATGAGAAGGGGTCCTGAGACCACAGGACGGCTCCTGAGAAAACAAGATAAGTCCCAACACAAGAGAAGGGGTCCTCAGTCCACAAGACGGGTCCTGAGTCCACAAGACGGGTCCTGAGTCGACAAGACGGGTCCTGAGACAAGAAAACGGGTCCTGAAACCAGAAGACGGGTCCTGAGTCCATAAGACAGGTCCTGAGACCAGAAGATAAGTCCCAAGACAAGGGAAGGGGTTCTGAGACCACAAGACTGATCCTGAATCCAAAAGACCGGTCCAGAGACCAGAAGACGAGTCCTGAGATCACAAGACAGGGCCTGAGACCAGAAGACGGGTCCCAAGACAAGAGAAGGGGTCCTGTGACACCAAAAGACGGGTCCTGAGACCACAAGACGGATCCTGAGACCAGAAGACGGGTCCCAAGACAAGAGAAGGGGTCCTGAGGCCAAAGGACGGGTCCTGAGTCCAGAAGACAGGTTCTGAGTCCAGAAATAGGGTCATATGACCAGAAAGCGGGTCCTGAGACCAAAAAACGGGTCCTAAGACTAGAAGACAAGTCCTGACACCAGAAGACAGGTCCTGAGACCAGAGATAGGTCCTGAGACCAGAAAACAGATCTTCAGACTGAAGAACAGGTCCTGAGACTACAGAACATGTACTGACACAAGGGAACAGGTCTGGAGACCAGAGGACAGGTCCTTACACCACGGAACATCTCCTGCTACCAAAGGACATCTCCTTATAACACGAATACCTCCTGCTACCAGGGAATATTTTATACCACCAGGAAATACCTCCTGCCACAAGAAAATACCTCCTGCCACCAGGGACATCTATCATAAGAAAATACCTCCTGACACCAGGAACATCTCCTGTAAGCCTTAGATTACTTTTTTAACACCATCATCTGCAACAAGAGTTCGAGATCCAAAAGAGTTCGAGATCCAAAAGACTCTCCGTTCTCTCACCTTTCTCCCTCCTTCTCCCCAAATCCACCTCTTTCCATTAGGGACCATCTCCTAGAGCCAGAAACAGTCCTGTCTCCTTAAGAAAGTCGGCATCTCCTGATACTCAGACTCTTTAGTCAACAGAACGAAGGGTATCCTGCCTATAGAAGAGAATCTAACAACCAAGGATCTATCGTCGGCGGTCCAAGCAGTCCCTCTGGTCCATATCTTAGGGACATCTCAAGCCACCTAGAAGATCTCAGGGCCTGCACAGAGATATGAGAGGTAAGTGTATGTTTGATGCTTACAAGTAATGGGGGGCTACAAGAAAAGTCATGGAGACACAAAATGGAACATAAGGATGACCAAGAAACATTCAGCTTAGGTACTGACCTCTAGAGTATAGAAGAGTACAGGAGGAAATAGCCTCTCGGTGTATTAGTCCTGGTGGTACAGGGGGGTAGGAGCCTCTCAGTGTATGGGTCGTGGGGCTACAGGGGTAGCAGGAATCTCTCAGTGTTCAGGTCCTGGGGGTACAGGGGATCAGGAGCCTCTCAGTATACAGGCCCTGGGAGTACAGAGGACAGGAGCCTCTCAGTGTACAGGTCCTGGGGGTACAGGGGTAGCAGGATTCTCTCAGTATACAGGTCCTGGGGGTACAAGGTGCAGGAGCCTCTCAGTGTACAGGGGGCAGGAAGCTGTCAGTGTACAGGTCCTGGGGGTACCGAGGGATAGAGCCTCTCAGTTTATAGGTACAGAGGACAGGATCATCTTAGTATTTAGGTCCTGGGGGTACAGGGGGTGGGGCAGGAGCCTCTCAGTGTACAGGTCCTGGGGGTACAGGGGACAGGATTCTCTTACTGTACAGGTCCTGGGGGTACAGGGGACAGGATTCTCTTACTGTACAGGTCCTGGGGGTACAGGGGACAGGATTTTCTCAGTGTACAGGTCCTGGGGATACAGAGGGCAAGATTTTCTTAGTGTACAGGTCCTGGGGATACAGAGGGCAAGATTCTCTTAGTGTACAGGTCCTGGGGGTACAGGGGCAGGAGTCTCTCAGTGTACAGGTCCTGGGGGTACAGGGTACAGGATTCTCTCAGTGTACAGGTCCTGGGGGTACAGGGGACAGGATTCTCTCAGTGTACAGGTCCTGGGGTACAGGGGGCAGGATTCTCTCAGTGTACAGGTCCTGGTGGTACAGGGGACTGGATTCTCTCAGTGTACAGGTCCTGGTGGTACCGGGGACAGGAGTCTCTCAGTGTACAGGTCCTGGGGGTACAGGGGGCAGGATTCTCTCAGAGTACAGGTCCTAGGGGTACAGTGGACAGGGGTCTCTCAGTGTTTAGGTCCTGGGGGTACAGGGGAAAGGAGCCTCCCAGTGTACAGGTCCTGGGGGTACAGGGGACAGGATTCTCTCAGTGTACAGGTCCTGGGGGTACAGGGGGCAGGAGTCTCTCAGTGTACAGGTCCTGGGGGTACAGGGGGCAGGATTCTCTGTGTACAGGTCCTGGGGTACAGGGAGCAGGAGCCTCTCAGTGTACAGGTCCTGGGGGTACAGGGGCCAGTAGCCTCTCAGTATATAGGTCCTGGGGGTATAAGGGGCAGTAGCCTCTCCGTATATAGGTCCTGGGAGTTCAGGGGGCAGGAGCCATTCAGTGTACAGGTCCTGGGGTACAGGGGGCAGGATTCTCTCAGTGTTCAGGTCCTGGGGGTACAGGGGGCAAGAGCCTATCGGTGAATGGCCCTAGAGGTACAGGGGGCAGGATTCTCTTACTGTACAGGTCCTGGGGGTATAGGGACAGGAGTCTCTCAGTGTACGGGTCCTGGGGGTACAGGGGGCAGGATTCTCTCAGTGTACAGGTCCTGGGGGTACAGGGGGCAGGAGTCTCTCAGTGTACAGGTCCTGGGGATACAGGGGGCAGGAGTCTCTCAGTGTACAGATCCTGGGGGTACAGGGGGCAGGATTCTCTGTGTACAGGTCCTGGGGTACAGGGGCAGGATTATCTCAGTGTACAGGTTCTGGGGGTACAGGGGACAGGATTCTCTTACTGTACAGGTCCTGGGGGTACAGGGGACAGGATTCTCTCAGTGTACAGGTCCTGGGGGTACAGGGGACAGGATTCTCTCAGTGTACAGATCCTGGGGTACAGGGAGCAGGAGCCTCTCAGTGTACAGGTCCTGGGGGTACAGGGGGCAAGAGCCTATCGGTGAATGGCCCTAGAGGTACAGGGGGCAGGATTCTCTTACTGTACAGGTCCTGGGGGTATAGGGACAGGAGTCTCTCAGTGTACGGGTCCTGGGGGTACAGGGGGCAGGATTCTCTCAGTGTACAGGTCCTGGGGGTACAGGGGGCAGGAGTCTCTCAGTGTACAGGTCCTGGGGTACAGGGGACAGGATTCTCTCAGTGTACAGGTCCTGGGGGTACAGGGGGCAGGAGTCTCTCAGTGTACAGATCCTGGGGGTACAGGGGGCAGGATTCTCTGTGTACAGGTCCTGGGGTACAGGGAGCAGGAGCCTCTCAGTGTACAGGTCCTGGGGGTACAGGGGCAGGATTCTCGCAGTGTACAGGTTCTGGGGGTACAGGGACAGGATTCTCTCAGTGTACAGGTCCTGGGGGTACAGGGGCAGGATTCTCTCAGTGTACAGGTCCTGGGGGAACAGGGGACAGGATTCTCTCAGTGTACAGGTCCTGGGGGTACAGGGGCAGGATTCTCTCAGTGTACAGTCCTGGGGGTACAGGGGCAGGATTCTCTCAGTGTACAGATCCTGGGGTACAGGGAGCAGGAGCCTCTCAGTGTACAGGTCCTGGGGGTACAGGGGGCAGGAGCCTCTCAGTGTACAGGTCATGGGGGTACAGGGGCCAGTAGCCTCTCAGTATATAGGTCCTGGGGGTACAAGGGGCAGTAGCCTCTCCGTATATAGGTCCTGGGAGTTCAGGGGGCAGGAGCCACTCAGTGTACAGGTCCTTGGGTACAGGGGGCAGGATTCTCTCAGTGTTCAGGTCCTGGGGGTACAGGGGGCAAGAGCCTATTGGTGAATGGCCCTAGAGGAACAGGGGGAAGGATTCTCTTACTGTACAGGTCCTGGGGGTATAGGGACAGGAGTCTCTCAGTGTACGGGTCCTGGGGGTACAGGGGGCAGGATTCTCTCAGTGTACAGGTCCTGGGGGTACAGGGGGCAGGAGCGTCTTAGTGTACAGGTCCTGGGGGTACAGGGGCAGGATTCTCTCAGTGTACAAGTCCTGGGGGTACAGGGGACAGGATTCTCTCAGTGTACAGGTCCTGGGGGTACAGGGGCAGGATTCTCTCAGTGTACAAGTCCTGGGGGTACAGGGGACAGGATTCTCTCAGTGTACAGGTCCTGGGGGTACAGGGGACAGGATTCTCTCAGTGTACAGGTCCTGGGGGTACAGGGACAGGATTCTCTCAGTGTACAGGTCCTGGGGGTACAGGGGCAAGATTCTCTCAGTGTACAGGTCCTGGGAGTACAGGGGACAGGATTCTCTCAGTGTACAGGTCCTGGGGGTACAGGGGGCAGGAGCGTCTTAGTGTACAGGTCCTGGGGGTACAGGGGCAGGATTCTCTCAGTGTACAGGTCCTGGGGGTACAGGGGCAGGATTCTCTCAGTGTACAGGTCCTGGGGGTACAGGGGACAGGATTCTCTCAGTGTACAGGTCCTGGGGGTACAGGGGACAGGATTCTCTCAGTGTACAGTCCTGGGGGTACATGGGACAGGATTCTCTCAGTGTACAGGTCCTGGGGGTACAGGAGACAGGATTCTTTCAGTTTACAGGTCCTGGGGGTACAGGGGCAGGATTCTCTCAGTGTACAGGTCCTGGGGGTACAGGGGGCAGGAGTGTCTTAGTGTACAGGTCCTGGGGGTACAGGGGACAGGATTCTCTCAGTGTATAGGTCCTGGGGGGTACAGGGGTAGCAGGAATCTCTCAGTATACAGGTCCTGGGGGTACAAGATGCAGGAGCCTCTCAGTGTACAGGTCCTGGGGGTACAGGGGACAGGATTCTCTCAGTGTACAGGTCCTGGGGGTACAGGGGACAGGATTTTCTCAGTGTACAGGTCCTGGGGATACAGAGGGCAAGATTCTCTCAGTGTACAGGTCCTGGGGGTACAGGGGGCAGGATTCTCTGTGTACAGGTCCTGGGGGTACAGGGGACAGGATTCTCTCAGTGTACAGGTCCTGGGGGTACAGGGGGCAGGAGTCTCTCAGTGTACAGGTCCTGGGGGTACAGGGGGCAGGATTCTCTGTGTACAGGTACTGGGGGTACAGGGGGCAGGATTCTCTCAGTGTACAGGTCCTGGGGTACAGGGAGCAGGAGCCTCTCAGTGTACAGGTCCTGGGGTACAGGGGCCAGTAGCCTCTCAGTATATAGGTCCTGGGAGTTCAGGGGGCAGGAGCCATTCAGTGTATAGGTCCTGGGGGTACAGGGGGCAGGATTCTCTCAGTGTACAGGTCCTGGGGTACAGGGAGCAGGAGCCTCTCAGTGTACAGGTCCTGGGGGTACAGGGGGCAGGATTCTCTCAGTGTTCAGGTCCTGGGGGTACAGGGGGCAAGAGCCTATCGGTGAATGGCCCTAGAGGTACAGGGGGCAGGATTCTCTTACTGTACAGGTCCTGGGGGTATAGGGACAGGAGTCTCTCAGTGTACGGGTCCTGGGGGTACAGGGGGCAGGATTCTCTCAGTGTACAGGTCCTGGGGGTACAGGGGGCAGGAGTGTCTTAGTGTACAGGTCCTGGGGGTACAGGGGACAGGAGTCTCTCAGTGTACAGGTCCTGGGGGTACAGGGGACAGGATTTTCTCAGTGTACAGGTCCTGGGGGTACAGGGGACAGGATTCTCTCAGTGTACAGGTCCTGGGGGTACAGGGGGCAGGAGCGTCTTAGTGTACAGGTCCTGGGGGTACAGGGACAGGATTCTCTCAGTGTACAGGTTCTGGGGGTACAGGGGCAGGATTCTCTCAGTGTACAGGTCCTGGGGGTACAGGGGGCAGGAGCGTCTTAGTGTACAGGTCCTGGGGGTACAGGGGACAGGATTCTCTCAGTGTACAGGTCCTGGGGGTACAGGGGGCAGGAGCATCTTAGTGTACAGGTTCTGGGGGTACAGGGACAGGATTCTCTCAGTGTACAGGTTCTGGGGGTACAGGGGACAGGATTCTCTCAGTGTACAGGTCCTGGGGGTACAGGGGGCAGGAGCGTCTTAGTGTACAGGTCCTGGGGGTACAGGGGCAGGATTCTCTCAGTGTACAGGTTCTGGGGGTACAGGGGACAGGATTCTCTCAGTGTACAGGTCCTGGGGGTACAGGGGGCAGGAGCGTCTTAGTGTACAGGTCCTGGGGGTACAAGGGGCAGTAGCCTCTCCGTATATAGGTCCTGGGAGTTCAGGGGGCAGGAGCCATTCAGTGTACAGGTCCTGGGGTACAGGGGGCAGGATTCTCTCAGTGTACAGGTCCTGGGGTACAGGGGACAGGATTCTCTCAGTGTACAGGTCCTGGGGGTACAGGGGGCAGGAGCGTCTTAGTGTACAGGTCCTGGGGGTACAGGGACAGGATTCTCTCAGTGTACAGGTCCTCGGGGTACAGGGGCAGGATTCTCTCAGTGTACAGGTCCTGGGGGTACAGGGGACAGGATTCTCTCAGTGTACAGGTCCTCGGGGTACAGGGGACAGGATTCTCTCAGTGTACAGGTCCTGGGGGTACAGGGGACAGGATTCTCTCAGTGTACAGGTCCTGACCTGGGGGTACAGGGGCAGGATTCTCTCAGTGTACAGGTCCTAGGGGTAGAGGGGCAGGATTCTCTCAGTGTACAGGTCCTAGGGGTAGAGGGGCAGGATTCTCTCAGTGTACAGGTCCTGGGGGTAGAGGGGCAGGATTCTCTCAGTGTACAGGTCCTGGGGGTACAGGGGCAGGATTCTCTCAGTGTACAGGTCCTGGGGGTACAGGGGCAGGATTCTCTCAGTGTACAGGTCCTCGGGGTACAGGGGCAGGATTCTCTCAGTGTACAGGTCCTCGGGGTACAGGGGCAGGATTCTCTCAGTGTACAGGTCCTCGGGGTACAGGGGCAGGATTCTCTCAGTGTACAAGTCCTCGGGGTACAGGGGCAGGATTCTCTCAGTGTACAGGTCCTGGGGGTACAGGGGACAGGATTCTCTCAGTGTACAGGTCCTGGGGGTACAGGGGACAGGATTCTCTCAGTGTACAGGTCCTCGGGGTACAGGGGACAGGATTCTCTCAGTGTACAGGTCCTCGGGGTACAGGGGACAGGATTCTCTCAGTGTACAGGTCCTGGGGGTACAGGGGACAGGATTCTCTCATTGTACAGGTCCTTAGGGTACAGGGGACAGGATTCTCTCAGTGTACAGGTTCTGGGGGTACAGGGGACAGGATTCTCTCAGTGTACAGGTCCTGGGGGTACAGGGGACAGGATTCTCTCAGTGTACAGGTTCTGGGGGTACAGGGGACAGGATTCTCTCAGTGTACAGGTCCTTGGGGTACAGGGGACAGGATTCTCTCAGTGTACAGGTCCTCGGGGTACAGGGGACAGGATTCTCTCAGTGTACAGGTCCTCGGGGTACAGGGGGTCATTGCTCTGCAGGCCACTTTGTAAGGCTGGAGAGGATGAAGATATGGGGGTCTTCCAGGACTATTTCATAGTGTGGAAATCTATTACTGAGAAGTGGGAATGTGTCCATGGGAAAGTGCAGAGCTGAGGGGTCTCCAGTCAGATAATGGGGGATGGGGAGTTTTGCTGACATAGTTCAGTTCACACACAAAATGAGGAACCCAGCCCCGGCCGCCGCCGCCTTCTCCTATAAGGATCCAAAGCAGACAGGAAGTTACTGAAGAAAATCACTGCCCCGGGGGTCTCCAAACTGACAGCGAGCAGAGCGGGGGTCTCCTCCCATACACCGAGCAGAATATACATTATACATAACCAGACGACACAACACAAAACTCAGAAAGAGCTGTCATAATATAATTATTCTTATCACCCCGTCATCTAATATTATTACACTGTATCCTCCTGATATATAATATTATTACACTGTATCCTCCTGATATCTAATATTATTACACTGTATCCTCCTGATATATAATATTATTACACTGTATCCTCCTGATATATAATATTATTACACTGTATCCTCCTGATATATAATATTATTACACTGTATCCTCCTGATATATAATATTATTACACTGTATCCTCCTGATATATAATATTATTACACT
This sequence comes from Hyla sarda, assembly GCF_029499605.1. NCBI lineage: Eukaryota > Metazoa > Chordata > Amphibia > Anura > Hylidae > Hyla > Hyla sarda. Next base: position 1,155,383 of record NC_079190.1, read on the forward strand.
GTATCCTCCTGATATATAATATTATTACACTGTATCCTCCTGATATATAATATTATTACACTGTATCCTCCTGATATCTAATATTATTACACTGTATCCTCCTGATATATAATATTATTACACTGTATCCTCCTGTCATCTAATATTATTACACTGTATCCTCCTGATATATAATATTATTACACTGTATTCTCCTGATATATAATATTATTACACTGTATCCTCCTGATATATAATAATATTACACTGTATCCTCCTGATATCTAATATTATTACACTGTATCCTCCTGATATATAATATTATTACACTGTATCCTCCTGATATATAATATTATTACACTGTATCCTCCCATCGTCTAATATTATTACACTGTATCCTCCTGATATATTATATTATTACACTGTATCCTCCTGATATATAATATTATTACACTGTATCCTCCTGTCATCTAATATTATTACACTGTATCCTCCTGATATCTAATATTATTACACTGTATCCTCCTGATATATAATATTATTACACTGTATCCTCCTGATATATAATATTATTACACTGTATCCTCCTGATATATAATATTATTACACTGTATCCTCCTGATATCTAATATTATTACACTGTATCCTCCTGATATATAATATTATTACACTGTATCCTCCCGTCATCTAATGTTATTACACTGTATCCTCCTGATATCTAATATTATTACACTGTATCCTCCCGTCATCTAATATTATTACACTGTATCCTCCTGATATCTAATATTATTACACTGTATCCTCCTGATATCTGATATTATTACACTGTATCCTCCTGATATCTGATATTATTACACTGTATCCTCCTGATATCTAATATTATTACACTGTATCCTCCTGATATCTAATATTATTACACTGTATCCTCCTGATATCTGATATTATTATTACACTGTATCCTCCTGATATCTGATATTATTATTACACTGTATCCTCCTGATATATAATATTATTACACTGTATCCTCCCGTCATCTAATGTTATTACACTGTATCCTCCTGATATCTAATATTATTACACTGTATCCTCCCGTCATCTAATATTATTACACTGTATCCTCCTGATATCTAATATTATTACACTGTATCCTCCTGATATCTAATATTATTACACTGTATCCTCCTGATATCTAATATTATTACACTGTATCCTCCTGATATCTAATATTATTACACTGTATCCTCCTGATATCTAATATTATTACACTGTATCCTCCTGATATCTGATATTATTATTACACTGTATCCTCCTGATATCTGATATTATTATTACACTGTATCCTCCTGATATATAATATTATTACACTGTATCCTCCTGATATCTGATATTATTATTACACTGTATCCTCCTGATATATAATATTATTACACTGTATCCTCCTGGCATCTAATATTATTACACTGTATCCTCCTGATATCTAATATTATTACACTATATCCTCCTGATATCTAATATTATTACACTATATCCTCCTGATATCTAATATTATTACACTATATCCTCCTGATATATAATATTATTACACTGTATCCTCCTGATATATAATATTATTACACTGTATCCTCCTGATATCTGATATTATTACACTGTATCCTCCTGATATATAATATTATTACACTGTATCCTCCTGATATCTAATATTATTACACTGTATCCTCCTGATATATAATATTATTACACTGTATCCTCCTGATATCTAATATAATTACACTATATCCTCCTGATATCTAATATTATTACACTGTATCCTCCTGATATCTAATATTATTACACTGTATCCTCCTGATATATAATATTATTACACTGTATCCTCCTGATATATAATATTATTACACTGTATCCTCCTGTCATCTAATATTATTACACTGTATCCTCCTGATATATAATATTATTACACTGTATCCTCCTGATATATAATATTATTACACTGTATCCTCCTGATATCTAATATTATTACACTGTATCCTCCTGATATATAATATTATTACACTGTATCCTCCTGTCATCTTATATTATTACACTGTATCCTCCTGATATCTAATATAATTACACTATATCCTCCTGATATCTAATATTATTACACTGTATCCTCCTGATATCTAATATTATTACACTGTATCCTCCTGATATCTAATATTATTACACTGTATCCTCCTGTCATCTAATATTATTACACTGTATCCTCCTGATATCTAATATTATTACACTGTATCCTCCTGATATATAATATTATTACACTGTATCCTCCTGATATATAATATTATTACACTGTATCCTCCTGATATATAATATTATTACACTGTATCCTCCTGATATCTAATATTATTACACTGTATCCTCCTGATATCTAATATTATTACACTGTATCCTCCTCATATATAATATTATTACACTGTATCCTCCTGATATATAATATTATTACACTGTATCCTCCCGTCATCTAATATTATTACACTGTATTCTCCTGATATATAATATTATTACACTGTATCCTCCTGATATCTAATATTATTACACTGTATCCTCCTGATATCTAATATTATTACACTGTATCCTCCTGTCATCTAATATTATTACTCTGTATCCTCCTGATATCTAATATTATTACACTATATCCTCCTGATATCTAATATTATTACACAGTATCCTCCTGATATCTAATATTATTACACTGTATCCTCCTGATATCTAATATTATTACACTGTATCCTCCTGATATCTAATATTATTACACTGTATCCTCCTGATATATAATATTATTACACTGTATCCTCCTGATATCTAATATTATTACACTGTATCCTCCTGATATCTAATATTTTTACACTGTATCCTCCTGATATCTAATATTATTACCCTGTATCCTCCCGTCATCTAATATTATTACACTGTATCCTCCTGATATCTAATATTATTACCCTGTATCCTCCTGTCATCTAATATTATTACACTGTATCCTCCTGATATATAATATTATTACACTGTATCCTCCTGATATATAATATTATTACACTGTATCCTCCTGATATCTAATATTATTACACTGTATCCTCCTGATATCTAATATTATTACACTGTATCCTCCTGATATATAATATTATTACACTGTATCCTCCTGATATATAATATTATTACACTGTATCCTCCTGTCATCTAATATTATTACACTGTATCCTCCTGATATCTAATATTATTACACTGTATCCTCCTGTCATCTAATATTATTACACTGTATCCTCCTGATATCTAATATTATTACACTGTATCCTCCTGATATATATTATTACACTGTATCCTCCTGATATATAATATTATTACACTGTATCCTCCTGATATCTAATATTATTACACTGTATCCTCCTGATATATAATATTATTACACTGTATCCTCCTGATATATATTATTACACTGTATCCTCCTGATATATAATATTATTACACTGTATCCTCCTGATATCTAATATTATTACACTGTATCCTCCTGATATCTAATATTATTACACTGTATCCTCCTGATATCTAATATTATTACACTGTATCCTCCTGATATCTAATATTATTACACTGTATCCTCCCATCATCTAATATTATTACACTGTATCCTCCTGATATATAATATTATTACACTGTATCCTCCTGATATCTAATATTATTACACTGTATCCTCCTGATATCTAATATTATTACACTGTATCCTCCTGATATATAATATTATTACACTGTATCCTCCTGATATCTAATATTATTACACTGTATCCTCCTGATATATAATATTATTACACTGTATCCTCCTGATATATAATATTATTACACTGTATCCTCCTGTCATCTTATATTATTACACTGTATCCTCCTGATATCTAATATAATTACACTATATCCTCCTGATATCTAATATTATTACACTGTATCCTCCTGATATCTAATATTATTACACTGTATCCTCCTGATATCTAATATTATTACACTGTATCCTCCTGTCATCTAATATTATTACACTGTATCCTCCTGATATCTAATATTATTACACTGTATCCTCCTGATATATAATATTATTACACTGTATTCTCCTGATATATAATATTATTACACTGTATCCTCCTGATATCTAATATTATTACACTGTATCCTCCTGATATATAATATTATTACACTGTATCCTCCTGATATATAATATTATTACACTGTATTCTCCTGATATATAATATTATTACACTGTATCCTCCTGATATCTAATATTATTACACTGTATCCTCCTGATATATAATATTATTACACTGTATCCTCCTGATATCTAATATTATTACACTGTATCCTCCTGATATATAATATTATTACACTGTATCCTCCTGATATCTAATATTATTACACTGTATCCTCCTGATATCTAATATTATTACACTGTATCCTCCCATCATCTAATATTATTACACTGTATCCTCCCATCATCTAATATTATTACACTGTATCCTCCTGATATATAATATTATTACACTGTATCCTCCCATCATCTAATATTATTACACTGTATCCTCCTGATATATAATATTATTACACTGTATCCTCCTGATATCTAATATTATTACACTGTATCCTCCTGATATCTAATATTATTACACTGTATCCTCCTGATATCTAATATTATTACACTGTATCCTCCCATCATCTAATATTATTACACTGTATCCTCCTGGTATATAATATTATTACACTGTATCCTCCTGTCATCTAATATTATTACACTGTATCCTCCTGATATATAATATTATTACACTGTATCCTCCTGATATATAATATTATTACACTGTATCCTCCTGATATATAATATTATTACACTGTATCCTCCTGATATCTAATATTATTACACTGTATCCTCCTGATATCTGATATTATTACACTGTATCCTCCTGATATCTAATATTATTACACTGTATCCTCCTGATACATAATATTATTACACTGTATCCTCCTGATATATAATATTATTACACTGTATCCTCCTGATATCTAATATTATTACACTGTATCCTCCCATCATCTAATATTATTACACTGTATCCTCCTGATATATAATATTATTACACTGTATCCTCCTGATATCTAATATTATTACACTGTATCCTCCTGATATATAATATTATTACACTGTATCCTCCTGATATCTAATATTATTACACTGTATCCTCCTGATATCTAATATTATTACACTGTATCCTCCTGTCATCTAATATTATTACACTGTATCCTCCTGTCATCTAATATTATTACACTGTATCCTCCCATCATCTAATATTATTACACTGTATCCTCCTGATATATAATATTATTACACTGTATCCTCCTGATATATAATATTATTACACTGTATCCTCCTGATATATAATATTATTACACTGTATCCTCCTGATATCTAATATTATTACACTGTATCCTCCTGATATCTGATATTATTATTACACTGTATCCTCCTGATATATAATATTATTACACTGTATCCTCCTGATATCTAATATTATTACACTGTATCCTCCTGATATCTAATATTATTACACTGTATCCTCCTGTCATCTAATATTATTACACTGTATCCTCCTGTCATCTAATATTATTACACTGTATCCTCCTGATATATAATATTATTACACTGTATCCTCCTGATATCTAATATTATTACACTGTATCCTCCTGATATATAATATTATTACACTGTATCCTCCTGATATCTAATATTATTACACTATATCCTCCTTTCATCTAATATTATTACACTGTATCCTCCTGTCATCTAATATTATTACACTGTATCCTCCTGATATATAATATTATTACACTGTATCCTCCCATCATCTAATATTATTACACTGTATCCTCCTCATATATAATATTATTACACTGTATCCTCCTGATATATAATATTATTACACTGTATCCTCCTGATATATAATATTATTACACTGTATCCTCCTGATATATAATATTATTACACTGTATCCTCCTGATATCTAATATTATTACACTGTATCCTCCTGATATATAATATTATTACACTGTATCCTCCTGATATCTAATATTATTACACTGTATCCTCCTGATATATAATATTATTACACTGTATCCTCCTGATATCTAATATTATTACACTGTATCCTCCTGATATCTAATATTATTACACTATATCCTCCTGATATATAATATTATTACACTGTATCCTCCTGATATATAATATTATTACACTGTATCCTCCCATCATCTAATATTATTACACTGTATCCTCCTGATATATAATATTATTACACTGTATCCTCCTGATATCTAATATTATTACACTGTATCCTCCTGATATATAATATTATTACACTGTATCCTCCTGATATCTAATATTATTACACTGTATCCTCCTGATATATAATATTATTACACTGTATCCTCCTGATATCTAATATTATTACACTGTATCCTCCTGATATATAATATTATTACACTGTATCCTCCTGATATCTAATATTATTACACTGTATCCTCCTGATATCTAATATTATTACACTGTATCCTCCTGATATCTGATATTATTACACTGTATCCTCCTGATATATAATATTATTACACTGTATCCTCCTGATATATAATATTATTACACTGTATCCTCCCGTCATCTAATATTATTACACTGCATAAATTACTATAAGACTTTCTGTATACATTGTATATAGTGACCGGGGGTGAAGACTTTCTGGATACATTGTATATAGTGACCGGGGGTGAAGACTTTCTGGATACATTGTATATAGTGACCGGGGGGTGAAGACTTTCTGGATACATTATTAAAGAATTTAAAGTTGAGGCAATCTGTAGGAAACAGACTGTAGAAGAAGGAAATGTATATAATAATCTCCAGTAACCGCAATGTTCTCAGTCGGGAGGCCGGGGCGGACTGACTGGTCGGTCACTGCCAGAGGGCCCCATGAGGTCTCAGTCCTGCATGTATAACACTGACACCAATTGGAGCCTACAGAGGAAATAAATATGACGGCCTCAATCCTCACACAGCTGATGGTTTGTTACAGTGTATAGGTGTCCCGGAGCTTCAGGTTATGTCTCATTGACTTCAGTGCAGCCGGTGAAGACAATGATGGCGGTATGAAAACTGTGGGGGGGGGGGGGGGGTCTCAGGAAGGAAAGCAATGTGACCCTCCCTCCTGCTTTGTGTCCGTCCCCTCTCTGTATATACATTTTTCCCTCAATGAAACCCCCCAGACAGACAAATATAGAAACCAGTCCCCATCGGGCGATAACCCAGGAACCAGGATAACATATACTATAGGGGGAAGGGTCCTAGACACTTCCTGCTCAGACTAAATATGTTACAGGAAGATTCACATATAGAGCAAAACCTAAACACCTCTAGAATACAGAAAAACAATGTCCAGCACTGGGTGTTCAGATGAATTCCTTTGGCTCTTTATTTAGGCTCAACAGGATACAAACAATCCGGTACACACTCTGACACGTTTCACGCAGTAATGCGCTTAGTCATAGAATTCTATGACTAAGCGCATTACTGCGTGAAACGCATCAGAGTTTGTACCGTGTTGTTTGTACCCTGTTGATCCTAAATAAAGAGCCAAAGGAATTCATCTGAAAACCTAGTGCTGGACATTGGTTTTTCTTTGTTTTAATTGCCTTGAAGCCGGGGCAGTGCCGGCGGGTCCGAGACACCGGTGTATCAGTGGGCTGAAAGGGAAGCTGTACTATCTCCAGTACCTCTATGTACAAAACTATTACTACTATAATACTGCTCCTATATACAAGAATATGACTACTATAATACTGCTCCTATATACAAGAATATAACTACTATAATACCGCTCCTATATACAAGAATATAACTACTATAATACTGCTCCTATATACAAGAATATAACTACTATAATACTGCTCCTATATACAAGAATATAACTACTATAATACCGCTCCTATATACAAGAATATAACTACTATAATACTGCTCCTATATACAAGAATATAACTACTATAATACCGCTCCTATATACAAGAATATAACTACTATAATACTGCTCCTATATACAAGAATATAACTACTATAATACTGCTCCTAAATACAAGAATATAACTACTATAATACTGCTCCTATATACAAGAATATAACTACTATAATACTCCTCCTATATATACAAGAATATAACTACTATAATACTGCTCCTATATACAAGAATATAACTACTATAATACTGCTCCTATATACAAGAATATAACTACTATAATACTGCTCCTAAATACAAGAATATAACTACTATAATACCGCTCCTATATACAAGAATATGACTACTATAATACTGCTCCTATATACAAGAATATAACTACTATAATACCGCTCCTATATACAAGAATATAACTACTATAATACTGCTCCTATATACAAGAATATAACTACTATAATACTGCTCCTATATACAAGAATATAACTACTATAATACTGCTCCTATATACAAGAATATAACTACTATAATACTGCTCTTATATACAAGAATATAACTACTATAATACTGCTCCTATATACAAGAATATAACTACTATAATACTGCTCCTATATACATGAATGTAACTACCATAATACTGCTCCTATATACAAGAATATAACTACTATAAGACTGCCTCCTATATACAAGAATATAACTACTATAATACTGCCTCCTATATACAAGAATATAACTACTATAATACTGCTCCTATATACAAGAATATAACTACTATAATACTGCTCCTATATACAAGAATATAACTACTATAATACTGCTCCTATATACAAGAATATAACTACTATAATACTGCTCCTATATACAAGAATATAACTACTATAATACTGCCCCCTATATACAAGAATATAACTACTATAATACTGCTCCTATATACAAGAATATAACTACTATAATACTGCCTCCTATATACAAGAATATAACTACTATAATACTGCTCCTATATACAAGAATATAACTACTATAATACTGCTCCTATATACGAGAATATAACTACTATAATACTGCCGCTATATACAAGAATATAACTACTATAATACTGCTCCTATATACAAGAATATAACTACTATAATACTGCTCCTATATACAAGAATATAACTACTATAATACTGCTCCTATATACAAGAATATAACTACTATAATTATGCTCCTATATACAAGAATATAACTACTATAATACTGCCTCCTATATACAAGAATATAACTACTATAATACTGCTCCTATATACAAGAATATAACTACTATAATACTGCCTCCTATATACAAGAATATAACTACTATAATACTGCTCCTATATACAAGAATATAACTACTATAATACTGCTCCTATATACAAGAATATAACTACTATAATACTGCTCCTATATACAAGAATATAACTACTATAATACTGCCTCCTATATACAAGAATATAACTACTATAATACTGCCTCCTATATACAAGAATATAACTACTATAATACCGCTCCTATATACAAGAATATAACTACTATAATACTGCTCCTATATACAAGAATATAACTACTATAATACTGCTCCTATATACAAGAATATAACTACTATAATACTGCTCCTATATACAAGAATATAACTACTATAATACTGCTCCTATATACAAGAATATAACTACTATAACACTGCTCCAATGTAATGCAGTACAATTGAGGTATATGTACAATGCAGTATATAGTGTGGAGACATGAAGTATATAGTAGATCACCAGCACACACAGTTCTCACACCTACAACAAGTGATAAGTATCAGGCAGCTGCAGTAAAGCCTGGCGATACTGTTACCACAGTCATGTGTCAGTAACAATCTCAAACCTAAGCTGTGAGAAAAGTAACAAGTTGCTAAGAGAAATATTTACATGACTACACGGACCGGACCCCATTTACCAACTAAGCAGTTTCTGGGCTTCTGAGACGACCTTAGCATGAACTATCTGCCAATGTGGATGGGATTACATCCTTTCCTGACACTTGCTTCATGGAACTTATCACAGTTACTCTCAGCAGCACTTACCCATGGCTCTTCTGTGCCTTTTATCATGTGAGAGGATCTATGGGTAAGGGCTGCTGAGAGCTCCTGTGCTTTGTATCATGTGAGAGGATCTATGGGTAAGGGCTGCTGAGAGCTCCTGTGCTTTGTATCATGTGAGAGGATCTATGGTTAAGGGCTGCTTAGAGCTCCTGTGCTTTGTATTATGTGATATGACCTATGGGTAAAGGCTGCTGAGAGCTCCTGTGCTTTGTATTATGTGATATGATCTATGGGTAAGGGCTGCTGAGAGCTCCTGTGCTTTGTATTATGTGATATTATCTATGGGTAAGGGCTGCTGAGCGCTCCTGTGCTTTGTATTATGTGATATGATCTATGTGTATATAGTGTGGAGACATGAAGTATATAGTAGATCACCAGCACACACAGTTCTCACACCTACAACAAGTGATAAGTATCAGGCAGCTGCAGTAAAGCCTGGCGATACTGTTACCACAGTCATGTGTCAGTAACAATCTCAAACCTAAGCTGTGAGAAAAGTAACAAGTTGCTAAGAGAAATATTTACATGACTACACGGACCGGACCCCATTTACCAACTAAGCAGTTTCTGGGCTTCTGAGACGACCTTAGCATGAACTATCTGCCAATGTGGATGGGATTACATCCTTTCCTGACACTTGCTTCATGGAACTTATCACAGTTACTCTCAGCAGCACTTACCCATGGCTCTTCTGTGCCTTTTATCATGTGAGAGGATCTATGGGTAAGGGCTGCTGAGAGCTCCTGTGCTTTGTATCATGTGAGAGGATCTATGGGTAAGGGCTGCTGAGAGCTCCTGTGCTTTGTATCATGTGAGAGGATCTATGGTTAAGGGCTGCTTAGAGCTCCTGTGCTTTGTATTATGTGATATGACCTATGGGTAAAGGCTGCTGAGAGCTCCTGTGCTTTGTATTATGTGATATGATCTATGGGTAAGGGCTGCTGAGAGCTCCTGTGCTTTGTATTATGTGATATTATCTATGGGTAAGGGCTGCTGAGCGCTCCTGTGCTTTGTATTATGTGATATGATCTATGTGTATATAGTGTGGAGACATGAAGTATATAGTAGATCACCAGCACACACAGTTCTCACACCTACAACAAGTGATAAGTATCAGGCAGCTGCAGTAAAGCCTGGCGATACTGTTACCACAGTCATGTGTCAGTAACAATCTCAAACCTAAGCTGTGAGAAAAGTAACAAGTTGCTAAGAGAAATATTTACATGACTACACGGACCGGACCCCATTTACCAACTAAGTAGTTTCTGGGCTTCTGAGACGACCTTAGCATGAACTATCTGCCAATGTGGATGGGATTACATCCTTTCCTGACACTTGCTTCATGGAACTTATCACAGTTACTCTCAGCAGCACTTACCCATGGCTCTTCTGTGCCTTTTATCATGTGAGAGGATCTATGGGTAAGGGCTGCTGAGAGCTCCTGTGCTTTGTATCATGTGAGAGGATCTATGGGTAAGGGCTGCTGAGAGCTCCTGTGCTTTGTATCATGTGAGAGGATCTATGGTTAAGGGCTGCTTAGAGCTCCTGTGCTTTGTATTATGTGATATGACCTATGGGTAAAGGCTGCTGAGAGCTCCTGTGCTTTGTATTATGTGATATGATCTATGGGTAAGGGCTGCTGAGAGCTCCTGTGCTTTGTATTAAGTGATATGATCTATGGGTAAGGGCTGCTGAGCGCTCCTGTGCTTTGTATTATGTGATAAGACCTATGGGTTAAGGCTGCTGAGAGCTCCTGTGCTTTGTATTATGTGATATTATCTATGGGTAAGGGCTGCTGAGCGCTCCTGTGCTTTGTATTATGTGATATGATCTATGTGTAAGGGCTGCTGAGAGCTCCTGTGCTTTGTATCATGTGAGAGGATCTATGGGTAAGGGCTGCTTAGAGCTCCTGCGCTTTGTATCTGTTACGCCGAGCGCTCCGGGTCCCAGCTCCTCCCCGGAGCGCTCGCGGCGTTCTCCCTTCTGCAGCGCCCCAGTCAGACCCGCTGACCGGGAGCGCTGCACTGACATTCGCGATGGGGATGCGATTCGCATAGCGGGACGCGCCCGCTCGCAAATCGCATCCCAAGCCACTTACCCGTCCCGGTCCCCGGCTGTCATGTTCTGGCGCGCGCGGCTCCACTCTCTAGGGCGCGCGCGCGCCAGCGCTCTAAGATTTAAAGGGCCAGTGCACCAGTGATTGGTGCCTGGCCCAATCAGTCTAATTAGCTTCCACCTGCTCCCTGTGTATATTACCTCACTTCCCCTGCACTTCCTGGCCAGATCTTGTTGCCTTGTGCCAGAGAAAGCGTTTGTGTTGTCCAAAGCCTGTGTTTCCAGATCTTCTGCTATCCACATTGACTACGAACCTTGCCACCTGCCCCGACCTTCTGCTACGTCTGACCTTGCCTCTGTCTAGTCCTTCTGTCCCACGTCTTCTCAGCAGTCAGCGAGGTTGAGCCGTTGCCGGTGGATACGACCTGGTTACTACCGCCGCAGCAAGACCATCCCGCTTTGCAGTGGGCTCTGTTGAAAACCAGTAGCAACCCTAGAACCGGTCCACCGACACGGTCCACGCCAATCCCTCGCTGACACAGAGGATCCACATCCAGCTAGCCGAATCATAACAGTAGATCCGGCCATGGATCCCACTGAGGTGCCGCTGCCAAGTCTCGCTGACCTATCCACGGTGGTCGCCCAGCAATCGCAGCAAATTGCCCAACAAGGACAGCAGCTGTCGCAGTTGACCGCCACGTTACAGCAACTTCTGCCACTGCTACAGCAGCAACCATCTCCTCCGCCAGCTCCTGCACCTCCTCCGCAGCGAGTGGCCGCTCCTAGCCTCCGCTTGTCCCTGCTGGACAAATTTGATGGGGACTCTAGACTCTGCCGTGGCTTCTTGTCTCAATGTTCCCTACATATGGAGATGTTGCCGGACCAATTTCCTACAGAACGGTCTAAGTTCGTAGTGAGTCTTCTGTCTGGAAAGGCCTTGTCTTGGGCCACACCGCTCTGGGACCGCAATGATCCTGCCACAGCCACAGTCCAGTCCTTCTTCGCTGAAGTCCGTAGTGTCTTCGAAGAACCAGCCCGAGCTTCTTCTGCTGAGACTGCTGTTACGCCGAGCGCTCCGGGTCCCCGCTCCTCCCCGGAGCGCTCGCTACACTCTCGTTACTGCAGCGCCCCGGTCAGATCCACTGACCGGGTGCGCTGCGATACCGCCTCCAGCCGGGATGCGATTCGCGATGCGGGTGGCGCCCGCTCGCGATGCGCACCCCGGCTCCCGTACCTGACTCGCTCTCCGTCGGTCCGGTCCCGGCGCGCGCGGCCCCGCTCCCTAGGGCGCGCGCGCGCCGGGTCTCTGCGATTTAAAGGGCCACTGCGCCGCTGATTGGCGCAGTGGTTCTAATTAGTGTGTTCACCTGTGCACTCCATATATATACCTCACTTCCCCTGCACTCCCTCGCCGGATCTTGTTGCCCTTGTGCCTAGTGAAAGCGTTCCCTTGTGTGTTCCTAGCCTGTGTTCCAGACCTCCTGCCGTTGCCCCTGACTACGATCCTTGCTGCCTGCCCCGACCTTCTGCTACGTCCGACCTTGCTTCTGTCTACTCCCTTGTACCGCGCCTATCTTCAGCAGTCAGAGAGGTTGAGCCGTTGCTAGTGGATACGACCTGGTCACTACCGCCGCAGCAAGACCATCCCGCTTTGCGGCGGGCTCTTGTGAATACCAGTAGTGACTTAGAACCGGTCCACTAGCACGGTCCACGCCAATCCCTCTCTGGCACAGAAGATCCACCTCCTGCCAGCCGGCATCGTGACAGTAGATCCGGCCATGGATCCCGCTGAAGTTCCTCTGCCAGTTGTCGCTGACCTCACCACGGTGGTCGCCCAGCAGTCACAACAGATAGCGCAACAAGGCCACCAGCTGTCTCAACTGACCGTGATGCTACAGCAGCTACTACCACAGCTTCAGCAATCATCTCCTCCGCCAGCTCCTGCACCTCCTCCGCAGCGAGTGGCCGCTTCAGGCCTACGACTATCCTTGACGGATAAATTTGATGGGGACTCTAAGTTTTGCCGTGGCTTTCTTTCACAATGTTCCCTGCACTTGGAGATGATGTCGGACCAGTTTCCTACTGAAAGGTCTAAGGTGGCTTTCGTAGTCAGCCTTCTGTCTGGAAAAGCTCTGTCATGGGCCACACCGCTCTGGGACCGCAATGACCCCGTCACTGCCTCTGTACACTCCTTCTTCTCGGAAATTCGTAGTGTCTTTGAGGAACCTGCCCGAGCCTCTTCTGCTGAGACTGCCCTGCTGAACCTGGTCCAGGGTAATTCTTCCGTTGGCGAGTACGCCATACAATTCCGTACTCTCGCCTCCGAATTATCCTGGAATAATGAGGCCCTCTGCGCGACCTTTAAAAAAGGCCTATCCAGCAACATTAAAGATGTTCTGGCCACACGAGAAATTCCTGCTAATCTACATGAACTCATTCATCTTGCCACTCGCATTGACATGCGTTTTTCCGAAAGGCGTCAGGAGCTCCGCCAGGATATGGACTTTGTTCACACGAGGCATTTTTTCTCCCCGGCTCCTCTCTCCTCTGGTCCTCTGCAATCCGTTCCTGTGCCTCCCGCCGTGGAGGCTATGCAAGTTGACCGGTCTCGCCTGACACCTCAAGAGAGGACACGACGCCGCATGGAGAATCTCTGCCTGTACTGTGCCGGTACCGAACACTTCCTGAAGGATTGTCCTATCCGTCCTCCCCGCCTGGAAAGACGCACGCAGACTCCGCACAAAAGTGAGACAGTCCTTGATGTCAACTCTGCTTCTCCACGTCTTACTGTGCCTGTGCGGATATCTGCATCTACCTTCTCCTTCTCTACTATGGCCTTCTTGGATTCCGGATCTGCAGGAAACTTTATTTTGGCCTCTCTCATCAACAGGTTCAACATCCCGGTAACCAGTCTCGCCAGGCCCCTCTCCATCAATTGTGTTAACAATGAAAGATTGGACTGTACCATACGTTACCGTACGGAGCCCCTTCTAATGTGCATCGGACCTCATCAAGAAAAAATTGAGTTCTTGGTCCTCCCCAATTGCACTTCCGAAATTCTCCTTGGACTACCGTGGCTCCAACGCCATTCCCCAACCCTGGATTGGTCCACGGGGGAGATCAAGAGCTGGGGTATCTCTTGTTTCAAGGACTGCCTTAAACCGGTTCCCAGTACTCCCTGCCGTGACCCTGTGGTTCCCCCTGTAACCGGTCTCCCTAAGGCCTATATGGACTTTGCTGATGTGTTTTGCAAAAAACAAGCTGAGACTCTACCTCCTCACAGGCCTTATGACTGTCCTATTGACCTCCTCCCGGGCACTACTCCACCCCGGGGCAGAATTTATCCTCTGTCCGCCCCAGAGACTCTTGCTATGTCTGAGTACATCCAGGAAAATTTAAAAAAGGGGTTTATCCGCAAATCCTCCTCTCCTGCCGGAGCTGGATTTTTCTTTGTGTCCAAAAAAGATGGCTCCCTACGTCCTTGCATTGACTACCGCGGTCTTAATAAAATCACGGTAAAGAACCGCTACCCTCTACCTCTTATCTCTGAACTCTCTGATCGCCTCCAAGGTGCCCACATCTTTACCAAACTGGACTTAAGAGGTGCTTATAATCTCATCCGCATCAGGGAGGGGGATGAATGGAAAACGGCATTTAACACTAGAGATGGACACTTTGAGTATCTGGTCATGCCCTTTGGCCTGTGCAACGCCCCTGCCGTCTTCCAAGACTTTGTTAATGAAATTTTTCGTGATCTCTTATATTCCTGTGTTGTTGTGTATCTGGACGATATTCTGATTTTTTCTGCCAACCTAGAAGAACACCGCCAGCATGTCCGCATGGTTCTTCAGAGACTTCGTGACAATCAACTTTATGCCAAAATGGAGAAATGTCTGTTTGAATGTCAATCTCTTCCTTTCCTAGGATACTTGGTCTCTGGCCAGGGACTACAAATGGATCCAGACAAACTCTCTGCCGTCTTAGATTGGCCACGCCCCTCCGGACTCCGTGCTATCCAACGTTTTTTGGGGTTCGCCAATTATTACAGACAATTTATTCCACATTTTTCCACCATTGTGGCTCCTATCGTGGCTTTAACCAAGAAGAATGCCAATCCTAAGTCCTGGCCTCCTCAAGCGGAAGACGCATTTAAACGGCTCAAGTCTGCCTTTTCTTCTGCTCCCGTGCTCTCCAGACCTGACCCATCTAAACCCTTCCTATTGGAGGTTGATGCCTCCTCAGTAGGAGCTGGAGCGGTTCTTCTACAAAAAAATTCTTCCGGGCATGCTGTTACCTGTGGTTTTTTTTCTAGGACCTTCTCTCCGGCGGAGAGGAACTACTCCATCGGGGATCGAGAGCTACTGGCCATTAAATTAGCACTTGAGGAATGGAGGCATCTGCTGGAGGGATCTAAATTTCCAGTTATTATTTACACCGATCACAAGAATCTCTCCTATCTCCAGTCTGCCCAACGGCTGAATCCTCGCCAGGCCAGGTGGTCTCTGTTCTTTGCCCGGTTTAATTTTGAAATTCACTTTCGCCCTGCCGATAAGAACATCAGGGCCGATGCTCTCTCTCGTTCCTCGGATGCCTCGGAAGTAGAGCTCTCTCCGCAACACATCATTCCTCCTGACTGCCTGATCTCCACTTCTCCAGCCTCCATCAGGCAAACTCCTCCAGGGAAGACCTTCGTCTCTCCACGCCAACGCCTCGGAATCCTCAAATGGGGTCACTCCTCCCATCTCGCAGGCCATGCGGGCATCAAGAAATCCGTGCAACTCATCTCTCGTTTCTATTGGTGGCCGACTCTGGAGACGGATGTTGTTGATTTTGTGCGGGCCTGCACTGTCTGTGCCCGGGACAAGACTCCTCGCCAGAAGCCTGCTGGTCTCCTTCACCCTCTGCCTGTCCCCGAACAGCCTTGGTCTCTGATTGGTATGGACTTTATTACAGACTTACCCCCATCCCGTGGCAACACTGTTGTTTGGGTGGTCGTTGATCGATTTTCCAAGATGGCACATTTTATTCCTCTTCCTGGTCTTCCTTCAGCGCCTCAGCTGGCAAAACAATTTTTTGTACACATTTTTCGTCTTCACGGGTTGCCCACGCAGATCGTCTCGGATAGAGGCGTCCAATTCGTGTCAAAATTCTGGAGGGCTCTCTGTAAACAACTCAAGATTAAATTAAACTTTTCTTCTGCTTATCATCCTCAATCCAATGGGCAAGTAGAAAGAATTAACCAGGTCCTGGGTGATTATTTACGGCATTTTGTTTCCTCCCGCCAGGATGACTGGGCAGATCTTCTACCATGGGCCGAATTCTCGTATAACTTCAGAGTCTCTGAATCTTCTTCCAAATCCCCATTTTTCGTGGTGTACGGCCGTCACCCTCTTCCCCCCCTCCCTACTCCCTTGCCCTCTGGTTTGCCCGCTGTGGATGAAATAACTCGTGATCTTTCCACCATATGGAAAGAGACCCAAAATTCTCTCTTACAGGCTTCATCACGCATGAAGAAGTTTGCTGATAAGAAAAGAAGAGCTCCCCCCATTTTTTCTCCCGGAGACAAGGTATGGCTCTCCGCTAAATATGTTCGCTTCCGTGTTCCCAGCTACAAATTGGGACCACGCTATCTTGGTCCTTTCAAAGTTTTGTGCCAGATTAATCCTGTCTCTTACAAACTTCTTCTTCCTCCTTCTCTTCGTATTCCTAATGCCTTTCATGTCTCTCTTCTTAAACCACTCATCCTCAACCGTTTCTCTCCTAAACTTATTTCTCCCACTCCTGTCTCCGGTTCTTCGGACATCTATCCTGTAAAGGAGATACTGGCCTCCAAAAAGGTCAGAGGGAAAACCTTTTTTCTGGTTGACTGGGAGGGCTGTGGTCCTGAAGAGAGATCCTGGGAACCTGAGGACAATATCCTAGATAAAAGTCTGGTCCTCAGGTTCTCAGGCTCAAAGAAGAGGGGGAGACCCAAGGGGGGGGTACTGTTACGCCGAGCGCTCCGGGTCCCCGCTCCTCCCCGGAGCGCTCGCTACACTCTCGTTACTGCAGCGCCCCGGTCAGATCCACTGACCGGGTGCGCTGCGATACCGCCTCCAGCCGGGATGCGATTCGCGATGCGGGTGGCGCCCGCTCGCGATGCGCACCCCGGCTCCCGTACCTGACTCGCTCTCCGTCGGTCCTGTCCCGGCGCGCGCGGCCCCGCTCCCTAGGGCGCGCGCGCCGGGTCTCTGCGATTTAAAGGGCCACTGCGCCGCTGATTGGCGCAGTGGTTCTAATTAGTGTGTTCACCTGTGCACTCCATATATATACCTCACTTCCCCTGCACTCCCTCGCCGGATCTTGTTGCCCTTGTGCCTAGTGAAAGCGTTCCCTTGTGTGTTCCTAGCCTGTGTTCCAGACCTCCTGCCGTTGCCCCTGACTACGATCCTTGCTGCCTGCCCCGACCTTCTGCTACGTCCGACCTTGCTTCTGTCTACTCCCTTGTACCGCGCCTATCTTCAGCAGTCAGAGAGGTTGAGCCGTTGCTAGTGGATACGACCTGGTCACTACCGCCGCAGCAAGACCATCCCGCTTTGCGGCGGGCTCTGGTGAATACCAGTAGTGACTTAGAACCGGTCCACTAGCACGGTCCACGCCAATCCCTCTCTGGCACAGAGGATCCACCTCCTGCCAGCCGGCATCGTGACAACTGCCCTGCTGAACCTGGTCCAGGGTAATTCTTCAGTAGGCGAGTACTCCATACAATTTCGTACTCTCGCCTCCGAATTATCTTGGAATAACGAGGCTCTCTGCACGACCTTTAAAAAAGGCCTATCCAGTAACATCAAGGATGTGCTGGCCGCACGAGAGATTCCTGCCAACCTGCAAGAACTTATCCATTTGGCCACCCGCATTGACATGCGTTTTTCTGAAAGACACCAGGAGCTCCGCCAGGAAAAAGACCTTGATCTCTGGGCACCTCTCTCACAGTATCCTTTGCAATCTACCCCTGTGCCTCCCGCCGAGGAGGCTATGCAAGTGGATCGGTCTCGTCTGACCCATGAAGAGAGGACTCGCCGTAGGGATAAAAATTTATGTCTGTACTGCGCCAGTACCGAACATTTCTTGGTGGATTGCCCTATTCGTCCTCCACGTCTGGGAAACGCACGCACGCACCCAGCTCACGTGGGTGTGGCGTCTCTTGGTACAAAGTCTTCTTCTCCACATCTCACTGTGCCCGTGCGGATTTCTCCTTCTGCCAACTCCTCCTTCTCAGCCGTGGCCTGCTTGGACTCTGGTGCTTCTGGAAATTTTATTCTGGCCTCTTTGGTGAATGGGTTCTGCATCCCGGTGACCCGTCTCGTCAAGCCGCTCTACATTTCTTCGGTCAACGGAGTGAAGTTGGACTGCACTGTGCGTTACAGCACAGAGCCCTTGCTTATGAGCATTGGACTGCATCACGAGAAAATTGAATTTTTCGTCCTTCCCAACTGCACCTCTGAAGTCCTTCTCGGTCTGCCATGGCTCCAGCATCATTCTCCCACCCTTGACTGGACCACCGGGGAGATCAAGAATTGGGGCCCTGCTTGCCGCAAGAAATGCCTCACGTCTGCTCCCAGTCCCGTCTGTCGGGCCTCAGTGTCTCCTCCTGTGCCTAGTCTCCCCAAGGCCTATCAGGACTGTGCCGTGCCTCCTCATAGCCCCCGTCCTGGTGACTCTCTGCCCCGTGACAAGCTTCACCCTCTGACCCCCCTCCCCATTCCCACTTCTTCCGGATTACCGGCCGCTGATGTAGCTACCCAGGACTGTTCTTTGTTCCGGAAGGAAACTCAAGAGACGCCCCCTATGTTCTCTTCTCAGTTAAAGGGACAAGGAGACAAAGAGAGTGGGAGACCTAAGGGGGGGGGGGGTACTGTTACGCCGAGCGCTCCGGGCCCCTGCTCCTCCCCGGAGCGCTCGCGGCAATCTCCCTTCTGCAGCGCCCCGGTCAGACCCGCTGACCGGGAGTGCTGCACTGACATTCATGATGGGGATGCGATTCGCATAGCGGGACGCGCCCGCTCGCAATCGCATCCCAAGCCACTTACCCGTCCCGGTCCCCGGCTGTCATGTTCTGGCGCGCGTGGCTCCGCTCTCTAGGGCGCGGGCGCGCCAGCGCTCTAAGATTTAAAGGGCCAGTGCACCAGTGATTGGTGCCTGGCCCAATCAGTCTAATTAGCTTCCACCTGCTCCCTTTGTATATCACCTCACTTCCCCTGCACTTCCTTGTCGGATCTTGTTGCCTTGTGCCAGAGAAAGCGTTAGTGTTGTCCAAAGCCTGTGTTCAAGATCTTCTGCTATCCACATTGACTACGAACCTTGCCGCCTGCCCCGACCTTCTGCTACGTCTGACCTTGCCTCTGTCTAGTCCTTCTGTCCCACGTCTTCTCAGCAGTCAGCGAGGTTGAGCCGTTGCCGGTGGATACGACCTGGTTGCTACCGCCGCAGCAAGACCATCCCGCTTTGCAGCGGGCTCTGGTGAAAACCAGTAGCAACCCTAGAACTGGTCCACCGACACGTTCCACGCCAATCCCTCGCTGACACAGTGGATCCACATCCAGCTAGCCGAATCATAACAGTATCATGTGAGAGGATCTATGGATAAGGACTGCTGAGCGCTCCTGTGCTTTGTATTATGTGAGAGGATCTATATGTGAGGGCTGCTGAGAGCTCCTGTGCTTTTTATTATGTGATATGATCAATGGGTAAAGGCTGCTGAGAGCTCCTGTGCTTTTTATAATGTGATATGATCTATGGGTTAAGGCTGCTGAGAGTTCCTGTGCTTTTTATCATGTGAGATGATCTATGGGTAAAGGCTGCTGAGTGCTCATGTGCTTTTTATTATGTGATTTGACCTTTGGGTAAAGGCTGCTGAGAGCTCCTGTGCTTTGTATTATGTGACATAACCTATGGGTTAAGGCTGCTGAGACCTCCTGTGCTTTGTATTATGTGATATGACCTATGGGTAAAGGCTGCTGAGAGCTCCTGTGCTTTGCATTATGTGATATGACCTATGGGTAAAGGCTGCTGAGAGCTCCGGTGCTTTGTATTATGTGATATGACCTATGGGTAAAGGCTGCTGAGAGCTCCTGTGCTTTGTATTATGTGATATGACCTATGGGTAAAGGCTGCTGAGAGCTCCTGTGCTTTGTATTATGTGATATGACCTATGGGTAAAGGCTGCTGAGATCTCCTGTGCTTTTTATTATGTGATATGACCTATGGGTTAAGGCTGCTGAGAGCTCCTGTGCTTTTTATTATGTGATTTGACCTATGGGTTAAGGCTGCTGAGAGCTCCTGTGCTTTTTATTATGTGATATGACCTATGGGTTAAGGCTGCTGAGAGCACCTGTGCTTTGCATTATGTGATATGACCTATGGGTAAAGCCTGCTGAGAGCTCCTGTGCTTTTTATTATGTGATTTGACCTATGGGTTAAGGCTGCTGAGAGCTCCTGTGCTTTGCATTATGTGATATGACCCATGGGTAAAGCCTGCTGAGAGCTCCTGTGCTTTGTATTATGTGATATAACCTATGGGTTAAGGCTGCTGAGAGCTCCTGTGCTTTGTATTATGTGATATGACCTATGGATAAAGGGATGATCCTAGTGTAGAAGAAAGATGATACTTGGGTAGTGGATGGGGGAACTGGAGGGGAGAAATGATTCCAGGAGGAGTGAGATTGAAGTATGACAGATAATACCTGCAGTGGAGGAGGAGATGTGCCGTCTATGGTGGTTGTGCTGGAGGTCAGGGAGGAAATAATCTCACATTAGATACCGGCCAACCAAAAGCTGCCCTAAGACCCAGGAGATTGTCAGCTCCTCAGACTTACATTACTAGTGACCACATTGTCCTAACAGTCTGTATAATGTGCGGCCCCTGAACCAGAGATGATGGATGATTGTGATATAATGATTATGATGGTGGTGATGGTGATAATGGTGATGATGATTGTGATTATGATGGTGGTGATAATGGTAGTGATGATGGTGGTGATGAAAATGATAATGGTGATAATGATGATGGTAATGATGTTGATGTTGAACATAATGATGATAATGATGGTGCTGATCATGATAGTGAGGATGAGGATGATGGTGATGATGATGGTGATGATGGGTATGATGATGATGACGATGGTGATTATGATGATAGTGATGATGATGGTGATGACCATGGTGATGGGTATCATGATGATGACGATGGTGATGATGATGACAATGGTGATTATGATGATGATGTTGGTGATGACGATGGTGATTATGATGATAGTGATGATGATGTTGGTGATGACGATGGTGATTATGATGATGGTGATGATGGGTATGATGATGATGACGATGGTGATTATGATGATAGTGATGATGATGGTGATGACCATGGTGATGGGTATCATGATGATGACGATGGTGATGATGATGTTTATGATGACGATGGTGATTATGATGATGATGTTGGTGATGACGATGGTGATTATGATGGTTATGATGACGATGGTGATTATGATGATGATGTTGGTGATGACGTTGGTGATTATGATGATAGTGATGATGATGGTGATGACCATTGTGATGGGTATCATGATGATGACGATGGTGATTATGATGGTTATGATGACGATGGTGATTATGATGATGATGTTGGTGATGACGATGGTGATTATGATGATAGTGATGATGATGGTGATGACCATGGTGATGGGTATCATGATGATGACGATGGTGATTATGATGATGGTGATGACCATGGTGATGGGTATCATGATGATGACGATGGTGATGATGATGGTTATGATGACGATGGTGATTATGATGATGATGTAGGTGATGACGTTGGTGATTATGATGATAGTGATGATGATGTTGGTGATGACGATGGTGATCATGGTGATGATAGTTGGCAGCTCTGTTCCCTTGTTGGTTATACGGCCTGGGGCACACAGCTGTCCACACTGCACACACCTCAGTGATAAGAGGGAACAGGAAGCGCGGTGGCGTGGGGCGGTAACGGAACTCGTAGGGTATTGTGTCTAGTCTCTGTTCTCACTGTGAGAGGAGCCGCTGCCTCTGTGGTTTTCTTCATGTTAAGAAGGAAAACAGAAAACAAAGCGGCTCCGGGCCCTTGTTATGTCACAGACTTCCTGCCAGCACCACAGGGTATAAACATGTATAACGTACAAAGATGGGGTCTATAAACTACACCGCACCCAGAGGGAAGACACCATAGGGTTCACCTAATCCAGACCCCATATCCCCATATCAGAAGCATCTACTTACTTGTGGGGCATCTTTGTCTGATGCTGAGGAGCAAATAACAATGTTCAGTTGTAAAGTACAGTTTTGGGGTCACCACCCTGTCCATTGTTGGGGTCAGGAGGGATACCTGTCAGTTCTGGGGTCACCACCCTGTCCATTGTTGGGGTCAGAAGGGATACCTGTCAGTTTTGGGGTCACCACCCTGTAAATTTTTTGGGGTCAGGAGGGATACCTGTCAGTTTTGGGGTCACCACCCTGTCCATTGTTGGGGTCAGGAGGGATACCAGTCAGTTTTGGGGTCACCACCCTGTCCATTATTGGGATAAAGAGGGATCCCTGTCAGTTTTGGGGTCACCACCCTATCCGTTGTTGGGTTCAGGAGGGATACCTGTCAGTTTTGGGGTCACCACCCTGTCCATTGTTGGGTTCAGGAGGGATACCTGTCAGTTTTGGGGTCACCACCCTGTCCATTGTTGGGGTCAGGAGGGATACCTGTCAGTTTTGGGGTCACCACCCTATCCGTTGTTGGGTTCAGGAGGGATACCTGTCAGTTTTGGGGTCACCACCCTGTCCATTGTTGGGTTCAGGAGGGATACCTGTCAGTTTTGGGGTCACCACCCTGTCCATTGTTGGGGTCAGGAGCGATACCTGTCAGTTTTGGGGTCACCACCCTGTCCATTGTTGGGGTCAGGAGGGATACCTGTCAGTTTTGGGGTCACCACCCTGTCCCTTGTTGGGTTCAGGAGGGATACCTGCCAGTTTTGGGGTCACCACCCTGTCCATTGTTGGGGTCAGGAGGGATACCTGTCAGTTTTGGGGTCACCACCCTGTCCATTATTGGGTCAGGAGGGATACCTCTCAGTTTTGGGTCACCACCCTGTCCATTGTTGGGGTCAGGAGGGATACCTGTCAGTTTTGGGGTCACCACCCTGTCCATTGTTGGGTTCAGGAGGGATACCTGTCAGTTTTGGGGTCACCACCCTGTCCATTATTGGGGTCAGGAGGGATACCTGTCAGTTTTGGGGTCACCACCCTGTCCATTGTTGGGTTGAGGAGGGATACCTGTCAGTTTTGGGGTCACCACCCTGTCCATTGTTGGGGTCAGGAGGGATACCTGTCAGTTTTGGGGTCACCACCCTGTCCCTTGTTGGGTTCAGGAGGGATACCTGCCAGTTTTGGGGTCACCACCCTGTCCATTGTTGGGGTCAGGAGGGATACCTGTCAGTTTTGGGGTCACCACCCTGTCCATTATTGGGTCAGGAGGGATACCTCTCAGTTTTGGGTCACCACCCTGTCCATTGTTGGGGTCAGGAGGGATACCTGTCAGTTTTGGGGTCACCACCCTGTCCATTGTTGGGTTCAGGAGGGATACCTGTCAGTTTTGGGGTCACCACCCTGTCTATTATTGGGGTCAGGAGGGATACCTGTCAGTTTTGGGGTCACCACCCTGTCCATTGTTGGGGTCAGGAGGGATACCTGTCAGTTTTGGGGTCACCTCCCTGTATATTGTTGGGTTCAGGAGGGATACCTGTCAGTTTTGGGGTCAGCACTCTGTCCATTGTTGGGGTCAGGAGGGATACCTGTCAGTTTTGGGGTCAACACCCTGTCCATTGTTGGGGTCAGGAGGGATACTTGTCAGTTTTGGGGTCACCACCCTGTCCATTATTGGGGTCAGGAGGGATACCTGTCAGTTTTGGGGTCACCACTCTGTATATTGTTGGGTTCAGGAGGGATACCTGTCAGTTTTGGGGTCACCACCCTGTCCATTATTGGGGTCAGGAGGGATACCTGTCAGTTTTGGGGTCACCACTCTGTATATTGTTGGGTTCAGGAGGGATACCTGTCAGTTTTGGGGTCACCACCCTGTCCATTATTGGGGTCAGGAGGGATACCTGTCAGTTTTGGGGTCACCACCCTGTCCATTATTGGGGTCAGGAGGGATACCTGTCAGTTTTGGGGTCACCACTCTGTATATTGTTTGGTTCAGGAGGGATACCTGTCAGTTTTGGGGTCACCACCCTGTCCATTATTGGGGTCAGGAGGGATACCTGTCAGTTTTTGGGCACCACTCTGTCCATTATTGGGGTCAGGAGGGATACCTGTCAGTTTGGGGTCACCACTCTGTATATTGTTGGGGTCAGGAGGGATACCTGTCAGTTTTTGGGCACCACTCTGTCCATTATTGGGGTCAGGAGGGATACCTGTCAGTTTTGGGGTCACCACTCTGTATATTGTTGGGGTCAGGAGGGATACCTGTCAGTGAAGGAGCATTCAGCCATCAGCTATCTAAGGTATATGGCCAGCCACGTGGACTAGTGATGTCACTGATGTTGGTGCTCAGATGATTATACAGTGGTCAGGACCGTCATCTTCACCAGGGTCCACCGCTCAGCCCCATCTCTATATTGGGGGGAAGGCCTGCTCCCCCCAGCTATGAAGCCCTGGGGCAGTGACCGCTCAGGTCAGTCCTGGTGGATATAACCCATCGGTGGAGGCTGCAGTCACTACAAGTTGTGAACCGTCTCAAGAGCAGGAACTCAGCAGCCCTTCTTCTTTTCAACCACAAGCAAGGTGTGGTCATGTGTCACTCACAATACACAGTACAACCACCTCACGGGATGCACAGTAACACCACCACACAATACACAGTACAACCACCTCACGGGATGCACAGTAACACCACCACACAATACACAGTACAAACACCTCACGCGATACACGGTACCAACATCACAAACAATGCACAGTACCACCGGGGTTGTAGATGGAGGGTAGAGGGGTTGAGGGTAGTTGGGGTTGTAGATGGAGGGTAGAGGGGTTGAGGGTAGTTGGGATTGTAGATGGAGGGTAGGGGGGTTGAGGGTAGTTGGGGTTGTAGAGGGAGGGTAGAGGGGTTGAGGGTAGTTGGGGTTATAGATGGAGGGTAGAGGGGTTGAGGGTGGTTGAGGGTAGTTGGGGTTATAGATGGAGGGTAGAGGGGTTGACGATAGTTGAGGTTGTAGATGGAGGGTAGAGGGGATGAGGGTAGTTGGGGTTGTAGATGGAGGGTAGAGGGGTTGAGGGTAGTTGGGGTTGTAGATGGAGGGTAGAGGGGTTGAGGGTAGTTGAGGGTAGTTGGGGTTGTAGATGGAGGGTAGAGGGGTTGAGGGTAGTTGAGGGTAGTTGGGGTTGTAGATGGAGGGTAGAGGGGTTGAGGGTAGTTGGGGTTGTAGATGGAGGGTAGAGGGGTTGAGGGTAGTTGAGGGTAGTTGGGGTTGTAGATGGAGGGTAGAGGGGTTGAGGGTAGTTGGGGTTGTAGATGGAGGGTAGAGAGGTTGAGGGTAGTTGAGGTTGTAGATGGAGGGTAGAGGGGTTGAGGGTAGTTGGGGTTGTAGATGGAGGGTAGAGGGGTTGAGGGTAGTTGAGGGTAGTTGGGGTTGTAGATGGAGGGTAGAGGGGTTGAGTGTAGTTGGGGTTGTAGATGGAGGGTAGAGGGGTTGAGGGTAGTTGAGGGTAGTTGGGGTTGTAGATGGAGGGTAGAGGGGTTGAGGGTAGTTGAGGGTAGTTGGGGTTGTAGATGGAGGGTAGAGAGGTTGAGGGTAGTTGAGGTTGTAGATGGAGGGTAGAGGGGTTGAGGGTAGTTGGGGTTGTAGATGGAGGGTAGAGGGGTTGAGGGTAGTTGAGGGTAGTTGGGGTTGTAGATGGAGGGTAGAGGCGTTGAGGGTAGTTGGGGTTGTAGATGGAGGGTAGAGGGGTTGAGGGTAGTTGGGGTTGTAGATGGAGGGTAGAGGGGTTGAGGGTAGTTGAGGGTAGTTGGGGTTGTAGATGGAGGGTAGAGGGGTTGAGGGTAGTTGAGGGTAGTTGGGGTTGTAGATGGAGGGTAGAGGGGTTGAGGGTAGTTGAGGTTGTAGATGGAGGGTAGAGGGGTTGAGGGTAGTTGGGGTTGTAGATGGAGGGTAGAGGGGTTGAGGGTAGTTGAGGGTAGTTGGGGTTGTAGATGGAGGGTAGAGGCGTTGAGGGTAGTTGGGGTTGTAGATGGAGGGTAGAGGGTTGATGGTAGTTGGGGTTGTAGATGGAGGGTAGAGAGGTTGATGGTAGTTGGGGTTGTAGATGGAGGGTAGAGGGGTTGAGGGTAGTTGGGGTTGTAGATGGAGGGTAGAGGGGTTGAGGGTAGTTGGGGTTGTAGATAGAGGGTAGAGGGGTTGAGGGTAGTTGGGGTTGTAGATGGAGGGTAGAGGGGTTGAGGGTAGTTGGGGTTGTAGATGGAGGGTAGAGACAAAAAAGATTATTATCCATAAAACACTACCTGTAATAGGCATGTTCCCACAGGCTATCCAGGGACACAGTGCACCCTCAACGGACGTCGTTTCGTGGGTCTCCCCACTTCGTCAGGACGTCCGTTGAGGGTGCACTGTGTCCCTGGATAGCCTGTGGGAACATGCCTATTACAGGTAGTGTTTTATGGATAATAATCTTTTTTGTATTAGCGGCGACTTTGTACTGAGATACACACTACCGTATTGATAATCTGAGTGAACCAACATAACTTATGCATTGTTCCTTACATTTACCATCTTGATTACCAGGACCAGGTCACTAGTGCTTTTCTGGGGTATATGTTTTTTAGGGGTAAGTTTGTCTGTCCTTGAGTTTGTTACTAATTATTTAATAAAGTTTATACTATTTTTCATGAATTTTGTATTATTGGTGTTTAATTCATGGTGACAATTGTAGGAGTAGTATCCTCACACATGTTATATATGGGACATCCTCACACATGGTATATATGGGATATCCTCACACATGTTATATATGGGACATCCTCACACATGTTATATATGGGACATCCTCACACATGTTATATATGGGACATCCTCACACATGTTATATATGGGATATCCTCACACATGTTATATATGGGACATCCTCACACATGTTATATATGGGACATCCTCACACATGTTATATATGGGATATCCTCACACATGTTATATATGGGATATCCTCACACATGTTATATATGGGAGATCCTCACACATGTTATATATGGGACATCCTCACACATGTTATATATGGGAGATCCTCACACATGTTATATATGGGACATCCTCACACATGGTATATATGGGACATCCTCACACATGTTATATATGGGACATCCTCACACATGTTATATATGGGATATCCTCACACATGTTATATATGGGACATCCTCACACATGTTATATATGGGACATCCTCACACATGTTATATATGGGATATCCTCACACATGTTATACATAGGACATCTTCACACATGGTATATATGGGACATCCTCACACATGGTATATATGGGACATCCTCACCCATGTTATATATGGGATATCCTCTTATGTTATATATGGTACATCCTCACACGTTATATATGGGATATCCTCACACATGTTATATATGGGATATCCTCTCACATGTTATATATAGGATATCCTCTCACATGTTATATATGGGACATCCTCACACATGTTATATATGGGACATCCTCACCCATGGTATATATGGGACATCCTCACACATGGTATATATGGGACATCCTCACACATGGTATATATGGGACATCCTCTCACATGGTATATATGGGACATCCTCACACATGTTATATATGGGATATCCTCACACATGGTATATATGGGACATCCTCACACATGTTATATATGGGACATCCTCACACATGGTATATATGGGATATCCTCACACATGTTATATATGGGACATCCTCACACATGGTATATATGGGATATCCTCACACATGTTATATATGGGACATCCTCACACATGGTATATATGGGACATCCTCACACATGTTATATATGGGACATCCTCACACATGTTATATATGGGACATCCTCACACATGGTATATATGGGACATCCTCACACATGTTATATATGGGATATCCTCACACATGTTATATATGGGACATCCTCACACATGGTATATATGGGACATCCTCACACATGTTATATATGGGACATCCTCACACACGTTATATAGGGGACATCCTCTCACATGTTATATATGGGACATCCTCACACATGTTATATATGGGACATGCTCACACATGTTATATATGGGACATCCTCACACATGATATATATGGGACATCCTCACACGTTATATATATATATATATATATATATATGTATATATGGGACATCCTCACACATGTTATATATGGGACATCCTCACACATGTTATATATGGGACATCCTCACACATGTTATATATGGGATATCCTCACACATGTTATATATGGGACATCCTCACACATGTTATATATGGGACATCCTCACACATGTTATATATGGGATATCCTCACACATGTTATACATAGGACATCTTCACACATGGTATATATGGGACATCCTCACACATGGTATATATGGGACATCCTCACACATGTTATATATGGGATATCCTCTTATGTTATATATGGTACATCCTCACACGTTATATATGGGATATCCTCACACATGTTATATATGGGATATCCTCTCACATGTTATATATAGGATATCCTCTCACATGTTATATATGGGACATCCTCACACATGTTATATATGGGACATCCTCACCCATGGTATATATGGGACATCCTCACACATGGTATATATGGGACATCCTCACACATGGTATATATGGGACATCCTCTCACATGGTATATATGGGACATCCTCACACATGTTATATATGGGATATCCTCACACGTTATATATGGGATATCCTCTCATGTTATATATGGGACATCCTCACACGTTATATATGGGATATCCTCACACATGTTATATATGGGATATCCTCGCACATGTTATATATGGGATATCCTCTCACATGTTATATATAGGATATCCTCTCACATGTTATATATGGGACATCCTCACACATGTTATACATGGGACATCCTCACACATGTTATATATGGGATATCCTCACACATGTTATATATGGGACATTCTCACACATGTTATATATGGGACATCCTCACACGTTATATATATATGGGACATCCTCACACATGTTATATATGGGACATCCTCACACATGGTATATATGGGACATCCTCACACATGGTATATATGGGACATCCTCACACATGTTATATATGAGATATCCTCTCATGTTATATATGGGACATCCTCACACGTTATATATGGGATATCCTCACACATGTTATATATGGGATATCCTCACACATGTTATATATAGGATATCCTCTCACATGTTATATATGGGACATCCTCAAACATGTTATATATGGGACATCCTCACACATGTTATACATAGGACATCCTCACACATGGTATATATGGGACATCCTCACACATGGTATATATGGGACATCCTCACACATGTTATATATGAGATATCCTCTCATGTTATATATGGGACATCCTCACACGTTATATATGGGATATCCTCACACATGTTATATATGGGATATCCTCACACATGTTATATATGGGATATCCTCTCACATGTTATATATAGGATATCCTCTCACATGTTATATATGGGACATCCTCAAACATGTTATATATGGGACATCCTCACACATGTTATATATGGGACATCCTCACACATGTTATATATGAGA
This sequence comes from Hyla sarda, assembly GCF_029499605.1. Lineage (NCBI taxonomy): Eukaryota > Metazoa > Chordata > Amphibia > Anura > Hylidae > Hyla > Hyla sarda. The sequence goes on from NC_079190.1 coordinate 1,186,463, forward strand.
CATCCCCTCACATGGTATATATGGGATATCCTCTCACATGTTATATATGGGAGATCCTCACACATGATATATATGGGACATCCTCACACATGTTATATATGGGAGATCCTCACACATGATATATATGGGACATCCTCACACATGTTATATATTGGACATCCTCACACATGTTATATATGGGACATCCTCACACATGATATATATGGGACATCCTCACACATGTTATATATGGGACATCCTCACATATTTTATATATGGGACATCCTCACACATGTTATATATGGGACATCCTCACACATGATATATATGGGACATCCTCACACATGTTATATATGGGACATCCTCACATATTTTATATATGGGGCATCCTCACACATGTTATATATGGGACATCCTCACACATGTTATATATGGGACATCCTCACACATGTTATATATGGGACATCCTCACACATGTTATATATGGGACATCCTCACACATGTTATATATGGGAGATCCTCACACATGGTGTATATGGGACATCCTCACACGCTATATATATGGGACATCCTCACACATGTTATATATGGGACATCCTCACACATGTTATACATGGGACATCCTCACACATGTTATATATGGGACATCCTCACACATGGTATATATGGGACATCCTCGCACATGTTATATATATGGGACATCCTCACACATGTTATATATATATATGAGAAATCCTCACACATGTTATATATGGGAGATCCTCACACATGTTATATATGGGACATCCTCACACGTTATATATATATGGGACATCCTCACATGTTATATATGGGACATCCTCACACATGTTATATATGGGACATCCTCACACATGTTATATATGGGACATCCTCACACATGTTATATATGGGACATCCTCACACATGGTATATATGGGACATCCTCACACATGTTATATATGGGACATCCTCTCACATGTTATATATGGGACATCCTCTCACATGTTATATATGGGACATCCTCACACATGTTATATATGGGACATGCTCACACATGTTATATATGGGACATCCTCACACATGTTATATATGGGACATCCTCACACATGTTATATATGGGACATCCTCACATGTTATATATGGGACATCCTCACACGTTATATATGGGATATCCTCACACATGTTATATATGGGATATCCTCACACATGTTATATATGGGACATCCTCACACATGTTCTATATGCGATATCCTCACACATGTTATATATGGGAGATCCTCACACATGTTATATATGGGACATCCTCACACATGTTATATATGGGACATCCTCACACATGGTATATATGGGACATCCTCACACATGTTATATATGGGACATCCTCACACATGTTATATATGGGATATCCTCACACATGTTATATATGGGATATCCTCACACATGTTATATATGGGACATCCTCACACATGGTATATATGGGATATCCTTACATGGTATATATGGGACATCCTCTCACATGTTATATATGGGACATCCTCACACATGTTATATATGGGATATCCTCACACATGTTATATATGGGACATCCTCACACATGTTATATATGGGATATCCTCACACATGTTATATATGGGATATCCTCTCACATGTTATATATGGGATATCCTCACACATGTTATATATGGGACATCTTCACACATGTTATATATGGTACATCCTCACACATGTTATATATGGGATATCCTCACACATGTTATATATGGGATATCCTCTCACATGTTATATATGGGACATCCTCACATGTTATACATGGGACATCCTCACACATGTTATATATGGGATATCCTCTCATGTTATATATGGGACATCCTCACACGTTATATATGGGATATCCTCACACATGTTATATATGGGATATCCTCACACGTTATATATGGGATATCCTCTCACATGTTATATATGGGATATCCTCACACATGTTATATATGGGACATCCTCACATGTTATATATGGGACATCCTCACACATGTTATATATGGGACATCCTCACAGACATCCTCACACATGGTATATATGGGACATCCTCACACATGTTATATATGGGACATCCTCACAGACATCCTCACACATGTTATATATGGGACATCCTCACACATGGTATATATGGGACATCCTCACACATGGTATATATGGGATATCCTCTCACATGTTATATATGTGACATCCTCACACATGTTATATATGGGACATCCTCACACATGGTATATATGGGATATCCTCACACATGGTATATATGGGATATCCTCACACATGGTATATATGGGATATCCTCACACATGTTATATATGGGATATCCTCACACATGTTATATATGGGACATCCTCACACATGTTATATATGGGACATCCTCTCACATGGTATATATGGGACATCCTCACACATGTTATATATGGGATATCCTCACACATGTTATATATGGGCTGCTAAATCCTACACAGGGCGTGATATCATGTGCAACTCATAGTATAAAGCTACTAGATCCAGGCCTGTGAGCATATACAATCTAACCCCCTCCCCCTCTGCACAGTTCATATAGATAGCAATCTGTTTTATATAATTGTTTAGTCCTCTCATTGTCACTGGGGTGTTGTCTCAGCAGCTATCTGGCTCCTTCCTCTCTCCTGACAGAAAGTTGTGTAGTCCTCTCTTTGTCACTGTGGTGTTGTCTCAGAAGCTATGTGGCTCCTTCCTCTTTCCTGACAGGAAGTTGTGTAGTCCTCTCATGATCAGTGTGGTGTCATCTTTATTAGGACATTTATAAAAGAAAGAGGTGGGGTTACAGCATGGTGCCTTGTGCTGAGCAGCTACAGAGGCAGAGGAGCAGACTGGGAATGCATACAGCAGGTGTTGCAGACTGCTCTGCTCTGTAGAGCAATGTTCTGCAGCATTGTAGGTGAAAGGACTACAGATGGACAAAACAAATAGGTTTTTGGTAATTTCAGAACTGGGCGGACAGGTAAGTGATGCTATATAACTCTGCAGTCTATTTACTGGACTTCAGAGAACCCCTTTAAGTCTAGTATTTCTGACAGCTGAGGGTTTGTCACAGTTGTATCCAGGTTAGACAATCCTCTGTAAGGTAATTAAGTAACAATTCTCTCTTTGGGCCTGATAGTTTGTTACAATGTATCAGTGCAGGTACAGTGTATCAGTCTGGTGTCCAGCTGGATACATTTACAGAGGATTTCCTTCTAGACTGACACATTGTAACATATCGTCAGCTGTGAGAAGTCAGAGCAGGATTTCTCTGTTCTCATTCACCATGCAGAGATTTAATAAATGGCAGAAGAAAAGAAAACGCAAAGTTTCAGAACGTTCCGTGGTGAGAGGTTTACCAGTTCTGCGGCTCCTCAGGAGATGCCGGACGCCGGTATTGAGGCCGCGGCCGCTCAGTAGGATACTCGGATTTCCTGTGAGAAATATTTCGGGAAGTTTGTGTCCTTCCAGGAAGAGCAGGAATCGTGTGAGAAGTCTCTGTATGTAGCGGCCGCTTCCAATTGTCTCGTGTGCGACGCTGGGAGAGCGACAGAGGATTCGTTTGGAAGTTCACCAATTTACTCATCTTTGTTCACTATCATTCACCATCATCTCATCTGTTCACCAATAGTAATCAACAGTTATCACACGTTACTATAATAACCTTTACCATTCACTACTATTCACCATCATTCACCATCATTCACCATCATCTCATCATTCTTCACCAATAGTAATCAACAGTTATCACTCATTACTATAATAACCTTTACCATTCACTACTATTCACCATCATTCACCATCATCTCATCTCTTCACCAATAGTAATCAACAGTTATCACTCGTTACTATAATATCCTTTACCATTCACTACTATTCACCATCATTTACCATCATGTATCACCATCATTCACCATCATTCACCATCATCTCATCTGTTCACCAATAGTAATCAACAGTTATCACTCATTACTATAATAACCTTTACCATTCACTACTATTCACCATCATTCACCATCATTCACCATCATTCTTCACCAATAGTAATCAACAGTTATCACACGTTACTATAATAACCTTTACCATTCACTACTATTCACCATCATTCACCATCATTCACCATCATCTCATCATTTTTCACCAATAGTAATCAACAGTTATCACTCGTTATTATAATATCCTTTTCTTTACCATTCACTACTATTCACCATCATTCACCATCATTCACCATCATGTATCACCATCATCTCATCATTCTTCACCAATAGTAATCAACAGTTATCACACGTTACTATAATATCCTTTACCATTCACTACTATTCACCATCATTCACCATCATTCTTCACTAATAGTGACCATCATTCAGCACAGTCCTCTATAATACACCTTCCTCTATAATATATCATCCACTATTATTCACCATCATTTACAATTAATTACAGTAATTCACTACTATTCACCATCATTCACCATCATCTCATCATTCTTCACCAATAGTAATCAACAGTTATCACTCATTACTATAATAACCTTTACCATTCACTACTATTCACCATCATTCACCATCATTCACCATCATTCACCATCATTCACCATCATTCTTCACCAATAGTGATCAACAGTTATCACTCGTTACTATAATAACCTTTTCTTTACCTTTCACTACTATTCACCATCATTCACCATCATCTCATCATTCTTCACCAATAGTAATCAACAGTTAGCACACGTTACTATAATAACCTTTACCATTCACTACTATTCACCATCATTCACCATCATTCACCATCATTCACCATCATTCTTCACCAATAGTGATAAACAGTTAGCTCTCGTTACTATAATAACCTTTACCATTCACTACTATTCACCATCATTCACCATCATTCACCATCATTCTTCACCAATAGTAATCAACAGTTATCACTCGTTACTATAATAACCTTTTCTTTACCATTCACTACTATTCACCATCATTCACCATCATTCACCATCATTGTTCACTAATAGTGACCATCATTCAGCACAGTCCTCTATAATACACCTTCCTCTAATATATCATCCACTATTATTCACCATCATTTACAATTAATTACAGTAATTCACTACTATTCACCATCATTCACCATCATTCACCATCATCTCATCATTCTTTACCAATAGTAATCAACAGTTATCACACGTTACTATAATAACCTTTTCTTTACCTTTCACTACTATTCACCATCATTCACCATCATTCACCATCATTCACCATCATCTCATCATTCTTCACCAATAGTAATCAACAGTTATCACATGTTACTATAATATCCTTTACCATTCACTACTATTCACCATCATTCACCATCATTCACCATCATTGTTCACTAATAGTGACCATCATTCAGCACAGTCCTCTATAATACACCTTCCTCTAATATATCATCCACTATTATTCACCATCATTTACAATTAATTACAGTAATTCACTACTATTCACCATCATTCACCATCATTCACCATCATCTCATCATTCTTTACCAATAGTAATCAACAGTTATCACACGTTACTATAATAACCTTTTCTTTACCTTTCACTACTATTCACCATCATTCACCATCATTCACCATCATTCACCATCATCTCATCATTCTTCACCAATAGTAATCAACAGTTATCACATGTTACTATAATATCCTTTACCATTCACTACTATTCACCATCATTCACCATCATCTCATCATTCTTCACCAATAGTAATCAACAGTTATCACACGTTACTATAATAACCTTTTCTTTACCTTTCACTACTATTCACCATCATTCACCATCATCTCATCATTCTTCACCAATAGTAATCAACAGTTAGCCCACGTTACTATAATAACCTTTACCATTCACTACTATTCACCATCATTTACCATCATCTCATTATTGTTTACTAATAGTGACCATCATTCAACTCAGTTCACTATGATACACCTTCTCTTCACCTTTCACTACTATTCACCATCCTGCATCACCATCATCTCATCATTGTTCACTAATAGTAACCATCATTCAGCACAGTTCTCTATAATACACCTTCCTCTATATCTGTGGTCTTCAGCCTGCGGACCTCCAGATGTTGCAAAACTACAATTCCCAGCATGCCCGGACAGCCAATGGCTGTCCGGGCATGCTGGGAGTTGTAGTTTTGCAACATCTGGAGGTCCACAGGTTGAAGACCACTGCTCTATATCATCCACTATTATTCACCATCATTTACAATTACAGTAATTCACTACTATTCACCATCATCTCATCATTGTTCACTAATAGTGACCATCATTCAGCACAGTTCTCTATAATACACCTTCCTCTATAATATATCATCCATTATTATTCACCATCATTTACAATTAGTTACAGTAATTCACTATTATTCACCATCATTTACAATTAGTTACAGTAATTCACTACTATTCACCATCATTTACAATTAGTTACAGTAATTCACTATTATTCACCATCATTTACAATTAATTACAGTAATTCACTACTATTCACCATCATTTACAATTAGTTACAGTAATTCACTATTATTCACCATCATTTACAATTAGTTACAGTAATTCACTATTATTCACCATCATTTACAATTAGTTACAGTAATTCACTATTATTCACCATCATTTACAATTAGTTACAGTAATTCACTTTTATTCACCATCATTTACAATTAGTTACAGTAATTCACTGTTATTCACCATCATTTACAATTAATTACAGTAATTCACTACTATTCACCATCATTTACAATTAGTTACAGTAATTCACTATTATTCACCATCATTTACAATTAGTTACAGTAATTCACTATTATTCACCATCATTTACAATTAGTTACAGTAATTCACTATTATTCACCATCATTTACAATTAGTTACAGTAATTCACTATTATTCACCATCATTTACAATTAATTACAGTAATTCACTACTATTCACCATCATTTACTCCCAATAATCATCGCTCACACTAGCTGCAGCGTCCCTCATTGTTTACTGTCTCTTCTTCATCCCTAACTATCCAACACCATGTATCATCATCATCATCATCATCATCATCATTCACTGCCAGTTACTGCCATCCACTTATCATTCACTAGCCTTTATTGTCATCATTATTCACCATAATCTCACCATCAGTCACCACCATTTACCATCATTCATTGCTGTTCATTCCCAATCACCAAATTATTCAGTCATTTATTACTATTCCCCACCAGTCACCATCCCCTCCCCCTCATTGTCATTCATCACTTGTCACCAATAATCACCCAAATTCACTACTATCTGATCTGTTCACTATTATTCACCACTAGTCACTATCACCAACATTCACTACTATTTCTACTGTTCACCATTATTCATGCTCATTCACTGCTATTTACCACCGCTCACCCTCCCCGCATTACCATTCATCACCAATGTTTACCACTATTCACCACTATCTTCCCCTTTCACCATTATTCACAACTATTAATCATGATCATTCACTGCCATTCACCACCAGTCACCCTTACTTTATTATCTATCACCTGTCACCAAATTTCCCCACCATTCACCACTATCTCCACCTTTTACCACTATTCACTACTATTTTCCCTGTTCACCATTATTCATGATTAGAGATGAGCGGATTTTGGAAAAATTTGATTCGGGCGATTTCCCGAAATTTTCAGAAAAAAATTTGATTCGATCCAAATTTATTTACGTCAAATCGTTATTAAAAACGGCTATTTTTGGGCTACAGAGAGCCTCAATAGGGGTGTAGAACACTTTGCTTTGCCGTAACACACATATGGAGTGCGCTGGGAAAGTGAAATAATACTGTTGTTCAGAATAAAATGCAGATTACAGACATCGCTTTTAGAATCACTGCAGCAGAGCGGCACAATGACACAGCCTGGAGGTGGCATCAGTATGAGGAGACCATATAGTGACTGAATGACATAGCGTGGAGATGTTGGCAGCATGAGGAGACCATATAGTGGCTGAATGACACAGCGTGGAGGTGTTGGCAGCATGAGGACACCATATAGTGGCTGAATGACACAGCGTGGAGGTGTTGGCAGCATGAGGAGACCATATAATGACTGAATGACACAGCCTGGAGGTGTTGGCAGCATGAGGACACCCTATAGTGACTGAATGACACAGCCTGGAGGTGTTGGCAGCATGAGGAGACCATATAGTGGCTGAATGGAACAGCCTGGATGTGTTGGCAGCATGAGGAAACCATACAGTGGCTGAATGACACAGCCTGGAGTTGGCAGCAGCAAGAGGAGACCATATAGTGGCTGAATGACACAGCCTGGAGTTGGCAGCAGCAAGAGGAGACCATATAGTGGGTGAATGACACAGCCTGGAGTTGGTAGCAGCAAGAGGAGACCATATAGTGGTTGAATGACACAGCCTGGAGGTGTTGGCAGCATGAGGAGACCGTATAGTGGCTGAATGACACAGCCTGGAGGTGGTGGAAGCATGATGATACCATATAGTGGTTGAATAACACAGCCTGGAGGTGGTGGAAGCATGAGGAGACCATATAGTGGCTGAATGGCACAGCCTGGAGTTGGCAGCAAGAAGAGACTATATAGTGGCTGAATGTCACAGGCTGGAGGTGATGGCAGCATGAGGAGACCATATAGTGGCTGAATGACACAGCCTGGAGGTGGCGGAAGCATGAGGAGACCATATAGTGGTTGAATGACACAGCCTGGAGTTGTCAGCAGCAAGTGGACACCATATAGTGGCTAATGGAGACAGACTGGAGGTGGCATCAGCATGAGGAGAACATATGGTGGCAGAATTAGACAGCCTGGAGGTGGCATCAGCATAAGGAGAACACATGGTGGCAGTATAAGACAACCTGGAGCTGGATTCAGCATTAGGAGAATATATGGTGGCAGTATAATACATCCTGGAGCTGGTATCAGCATGAGGAGAACATATGATGGCAGAATGAGACAGCCTGGAGCTGGATTCAGCATTAGGAGAATATATGGTGGCAGAATGTTCAATGAGAACAACGTATGGTCCTTTGTAACCGGTGGGGGTAAAAACTTCCCCTGTAAGGCCCTACTCTCACATTATTAATTCCCTTCTTGGTAATTGTTACTCGCCCTAAAAAGGGCGGCTCAACACAGGAACCTCTCCCTATTTCCCCCTACAAACACTGCCATTTCCCAGGGTTTTTAGGTGGAAATAGGGATTGGTTCCTGTGTGGGGCCGCCCTCTTTAAGACGAGTAACACTTTCCTTGAAAAGGTGGAAGGGAACAACGTATTGTCCATTGTAGCAGGTGGGAGTAAAAAGGCCCTAATCTTGCCCTATTAATTCCCTTTTTGGCAAGTGTTACTCGCCCTAAAAAGGGCGGCCCCACACAGGAAACTCTCTCTATTTCCAACTAAAAACCCTGGGAAATGGCCGTGTTTGTAGGTAGAAATAGTGAGAGGTTCCTGTGTGTGGCTGCCCTTTTTAGGGTGAGTAACACTTGCCAAGAAGGGAATTAATACTGTGAGAGTAGGGCCTTACAGGGGAAGTTTTTACCCCCACCGGTTGCAATGGACCATACGTTGTTCCCTTCCACCTTTTAGACGTCTTTCCATCACATCAATATTTGGTGGTGTAGGTGGCATATGGTGTTTTTGCACACCTTTCCTTTTGATTTAAAAAAAAATTTGGGTCCATATATTTTATCCTAAGAGAAGTTAAGTTTTAGCTAATGCATATCCTCAATACTTACTTGTGGTCTGATGCAGAGGAATGTCTGTAACTGGGGAGCAGCACCTTAAATCTGTTTGGCACTATCCATATTTGTGAAGTGTTGGTGGCACCATGGTCAATCTACTCTGAGGCATCTGGCATTGGTGGGTGGAAATCCTGCCTGATCCATCCCTGATTCATCTTCACAAAGGTCAGTCTCTCCACATTTTTCGTGGACAGACGAGTTCTCCTTGGGGTGACTATGGCCCCGGCCGCACTAAACACCCGCTCTGATGGCACACTACTGGCCAGGCAGGACAGCTTTTTCAGGGCAAACTCTGCTAGTTGCGGCCACAAATCAAGTTTGGCTGCCCAGAAGTCCAGCGGATCTTCAAGGTGTGTTGGCATGGCCATGTCAAGGTATGCCACCACCTGCTGGTTCAGGTCCTGCTCCAGGTCTACCTGCTGCTGATGAGTTGCTTCACTATGCGGGATAAGAAAGCTACTCATCAGCGACTGTAGACTCAGGCTGCTGCTGATGGAGCTGGTACTGCTCCTACCACCCCTCCCCTCCCCAGCAGCCATGGCAGTGGAAGGTGAGCGCAGACCTGTGAGAAGATGGATGATGGCGCCGATAGGCATCGGCCAACTGACTACATAGGATGTCTCCTACATAGGAGGTCACTTTGTCCTCCCATTTTGTGCCGATAGCGAGGGTCCAATAAGGTGGAGAGCCAGAAGTCATCCCGCTGCCAGATGGTGACAATTCGGCGGTCACTATGCAAGCAAGTGAGCATGCATTGTGCCATTTGTGCAAGTGACTCGGAGGGACCACCTGCCTCTATCTCCCCTGCATACTGCCACGGTGTGTCTGGGTCCTCTGTCTCACCTTCCTCATAACCCTCTAGCTGCTCCTGCACCTCCTCTCCTGGCAGATGACTAGAAAAACCACCCATTTTGCGAAACCTAATCTGTGCTCCACTCTGCCCCTCCCCCCATCTCCTCCAGTTCAGCCCCCACAGGGCTCATGTGGCCTTGAGATGTAGGCGCCACATCTCCATTGCTCTGACCAGCCATCTATCCCACACTTGTTGTAGGAAATGAAGCAGTGGAAGGACGTAGTTCATCCCGTAATCCTGGCGTAATTCCTCAAAGGGCCTGAGCAAACGGCAGGTGTCACGTATGAGCTTCCACTGGTTCACATTGAAGTTACACAGGGGAGTACTCCTAACCGCTTGGATCATCAAGAAATCGGTGATGGCTTTTCTCTGTTCGTATAGTTGGGCCAACATATAGAGGGTGGAATTCCAACGTGTGGCAACATCACAAATCAGACTATGTTGTGGGATACCGTTCTGACGCTGCAGCTCAAGGAGGGTGTGCTTTGCTGTGTAAGAGTGGCTGAAGTGCATGCAAAGTTTCCTTCCCATTGTTAGGATGTCTTGCAGATGGGGGAAACACTTCAGGAACTGCTTCACGACCAGATTGAACATGTGTGCCATGCAGGGCGCATGGCTCAGGCTTCCTTGACACTGACGTCACCATGGTTCCCATTTCCAGTTTTTGTGGAGTAAGCCATAATTCAATTTCTTGATGAATGACACAGCCTGAAGGAGGCGGAAACATGAGGAGACCATATAGTGGCAGAATGACACAGTCTGGAGGTGGCAGCAGCCTGACAAGACCATAGGGCCTCACAATTGAAAAGATTAAAGATATATTTTAAATTTTGAATTGAAGATTTTAAATAGATTAACATAAAAAAATGTATGTAATGTGCCAGCAGCATGAGGAGACCACATGGCGGCACAATGACACAGCCTGGAGGTGGCACCAGCATGAGGAGACCAAAATGTGGCAGAATGACCAAGCCTGGAGGTGGCAGCAGCAAGAGGAGACCATATGGTGACAGAATGACACAGCATAGAGGTGGTGGCAGTCTGACGAGACCATAGGGCCTCACAATTGTAAAAGATCAAAGATATTTTTTTAAATTGCATGTGGCCATGTTAACATCCTCCGGATACTTGATGAAAAACTTCCACACCGCCGAGTAGCTGATTTTCCCACCAACAGTCTGCACTAATTGACTGCTACTGTCGCCGACTCCAGGAACCCCTGTTCCACTACCTCCCGGGAAGGTAGGCTGCCGCGAAGCAGGTGGTCTACCCCGGGCAGGTTTGGCTCCAGACTTCCCGCTTCTGCCACCACGCTGACTGCCAACCATGCTACCACCTTGCTGGCTCAGCTGCTGCCTCACGGGCAACCTGCAACCCTCTTCAACCTGCTTCCAAGTGCAATCGGCTTTACCATCTTCGAGTTGTGTCTGCACGTCACTGATGTCCTCCTCAGGTTCCCCAACAGTGTCTGCTTCAGGACCCTGGACCCTGGCAACACCGCTTCCCACGTCACTCACCTCATCATTACTTGGCCGCCTAGCGGAGGAAGTGGCAGATGTCTCCTCCACTTGTTGGCTGGGCAGTAGCTGCTGACTGTTCTCTATTAGATCGTCCTCAGTAAATAATGGAGCTGAACCCACAACATAAGATACTTCTGTAGGAGAGGGAACAGCATTGGACAAAGGCAATGGGAGGACAGGGACTGCTCCCGGGCCATGCCAACTGAGGGTTGTGTCTGAGGAACCCACCGACTGTTGACCGGGGGTGTCAGATGTCACTTGTGATGAAGTGGATGACTATGTTAACCAATCGATGAGGGCAGATGGGTTGCTGGTGGAGACACGACCGCTGGCTGATACCGGGAGATCAGGTCTCTTGCTGCGACTCCTGCTGCCACTCGCCCCTAGTCTGCTGCGACCTTTGCCTGATGAATTTAGGCCTCGGCCACTTCTCTGTGCACATCCTGGCACTTCTCTGCCTGACATACTTAGTGCGTATATGAGGGGCCCTTAAGACTTTAACAGGAATGAAATGGTACACCACTTAGATGTAAGTATGTGGTATGCACTTATGAGGGGAGGACAATATGCTCCACTACGCTTAAAACAGTATTTGTCTAGAACAGCGGCAGGTGTGTACTTTTGGCTGGCCTTTCATAGTAACTAGGCCCTTAAGACTTTAACAGGAACAAAAATCATACACCACCTATGTACGCACAGGTTACACTTAATAGAGGACAATACGCTCTGCTACGCAACCTGTATTAGGCACTAATAGCAGGTGATTATGGCTTTTAGTGCTCTGCTCACCCTAATTGGCTGGCTAATATTAGCTTTTCATTTGTTGTACACACCAGTGCTGCAGCACACAGTCACTGTGTAGTACACCCAAAATTACAGTCTCTCTCTCAATCTCTCTCCCTTCCCTATCAGTTCTTCTAGGCTGGATTTGGCTTTCAGGTGAATTGCTGCTGTAAAAATGATTTTATGTGCAACACACTGCTCTCTCTCAGTCTCACTCTCTCTGCAATAAAACACTGATGAGACTGGCCGCAAGATGGCTGACGATTATATAGGGCTGTGGCATCACAGGGGTGACTGTCTGCTGATAAGCTGCATCCTGCATGTGATTCAGGGTCATCCCACCTACCCGTCTTCCCAGAGTTCCTTGCCCCATGTCCTGACAACTGGAGCCGCCATCTTAGATGCCCTGGAGCCTGGACCGCACTAAATTTAGTTTAATGAAGCGATTTGTGCAATTGAATAGCGGCGATATTCAGATTCGTTGCAAAGCAAATTTTTTCTGAAATTCATAATGAATTTCGGATTCGTCAGATCTGATTCGCTCATCCCTATTCATGATCATTCACTACTATTCACATCAGTCACCCTCACCCCGTTATCATGACTGGTCTGTAAACATTCACTACCATTGGTTACTATTTCTTCCTTGCACCATTATTCACCACCAATTCACCAGGACTTCGAGGAGTTTATGTTGGGGTCCGTGTGACTTTCCACAACGTTGCTGAACATTTGTAGGAGGAAGAAGGATTTTATTGGGTAGTAGTAGAAATAAAGAAGGATGATGTCATATGAAACTTCCCCTTCTGTGGTCTGGAGGGAATCTGCAGTGAATTTCCTCAATTTCTTTACTGACACACGCACATTACTGGAAGTCAGAGGTGATGAAACCAGGGAACATAGCGTGAGGAGGTCTCTCACACTTCGAGATATCACCACACCCCGGCACCAATGGGTGATATCACCATAGATTCCTCTGTTCTTCTAGTAGAATAACTCCTTGGTGGTGTCATACATAGAAAGGTGGCCCCTAGTCTAGATTCAAGCTGCCAGCCAATCCCAGGACAGGTGGGCTGGAACACTTTTGCACCTTCCTTGGGGGAGAGTAGGTCCACGTGACCCTTAGGCTCTTCCTATAGGCCTTCATAAACTTCCATTGTCTGTAGAAAGGAGAGGCTGTAGGGGTTCACACGTGTTGGATGGGAATTGGGCCAAGCATAGAGGCCTTTATGGTCTGTGTCCTACATTGAGTTGGAACTACTCTAGGATAACATGATGGAGACACTAAAAAAAAACAGAGCGCTCCATAGTGTATTACTATTGCTGTGTTAGCCACGATAAACGCTTCATGTGAATAATCAGTAGACAGTATGTAGTGTAGATAATCAGTCTCACTGCCGCCTTTCCAAATATAAAGCAAGATAAAAACCAGGATCCTCAAGAAGGAGTGGAATACTTCAGGCGCTGAGAGACCACAAGTAACTGGTATAGCAACTGAGGTTTATTCCCAACATGCAACGTGTTTTGTGCCTTGGCACTTCATCGGGCATCAGGGATGCCTGATGAAGCGCCAAGGCGCGAAATGCGTTGCATGTTGGGAATAAACCTCAGTTGCTATACCAGTTACTTGTGGTCTCTCAGCGCCTGAAGTATTCCACTCCTTGTAGGGTCCTGGATTTTAACATGAGATGACACGCCGGCTGACATTGTCCCCTCTTGTTTTTCAGGTTGTTAAACAGAGAGAACAACATCATCCAGGATGCAGACCATTAAGTGTGTTGTGGTTGGAGATGGAGCCGTTGGGAAGACCTGCCTCCTCATTTGCTATACAACCAACGCCTTCCCCAAAGAGTACATCCCCACCGTCTTTGACAATTACAGCGCCCAATCTACAGTGGATGGAAGAACCATCTGCCTAAATCTGTGGGACACGGCAGGACAAGAAGAGTATGACCGTCTAAGGACACTCTCCTACCCTCAGACGAACGTCTTCATCATTTGCTTCTCCATCGCCAGCCCCCCATCCTATGAGAATGTCAAGCATAAGTGGTACCCGGAGGTGGGCCACCACTGTCCCAGTGTGCCAATTCTTCTGGTAGGAACTAAGAAAGATCTCAGGAACAACCAAGATGTCATCAAGAAGATGAAGGAGCAGAACCAGGCGCCGATCACCTACCAACAAGGGGTCAGCCTGTCCAAGCACATCCACGCTGTGAAGTACATGGAGTGCTCCGCCTTGAACCACGACGGCATCAAGGAAGTCTTCATGGAGGCGGTGAGAGCCGTCTTCAACCCAAACCCGGTCAAGAAGAAGAGCCCATGTTTCATACTGTGATGTCATCATCCTGACCTCATGGAGACCCTCACGTTTCCAGAGACTGAGGAGAAGCTTGGCAGATGTCTTGCTTTGTTGGGTAGAAACCCTCACAAAGTTGGACCCAGCACTGTGAGCCTTAAAGCACCTCTGTAGTTGGAGATACCATGACAACCTCTGATGGTGCAGAAGAACATTGTTGTGTTTTTGAAACTTTTCCCCATCTGTTGACTTAAAGGGATACTCCGCCCCTAGACATCTTATCCCCTATCCAAAGGTCGCCAGCACTGGGGACCCCCACGATCTTCCTGCTGCACCCGGCATTCCTTTCCAGCAGTGGGTGCAGCGCTGGAGGCTCGTGATGTCACGGCCATGCCCTCTCAATGCAAGCCACGCCCCCTCCCATAGACTTGCATTGAGGGGGCGTGGCTGTGACATAATGAGCCTCCGCCCCGCATCCCCAATCATCTGGCATGTGGAGCGAAGTTGGCTTCGTGCACTGAATGTCTGGGGTGCCACAGCCGAGATCGCGGGGGGTCCCCAGTGGCAGGACCCCCGCAATCAGACATCTTATCCACTATCCTTTGGATAGGGGATAAGATGTCTAGGGGCGGAGTATCCCTTTAAGCTTCTTGAGTGTCTACTTGCTTATTCAAAGTATCAATTGTGATTATGACAATTGTGATTGTCTTATAAAGACAGAGCGCCATGTCCTAGGACCAGTGACTGTGAGCATCATGTCCATTGACCAGTGTCTGAGAGGTTCCAGTCCTAGGACCAGGGACTGAGAGCATCTCGAGCTAGAACGAGTAACTCAGAGTATCCCATGTTGTCCCGGTGACTAAGAACTGAGAATGTCCTGTCCTAGGACCAGTGAAGAAGAGTATCAAGTGTTGTCCTGGTGTTAAGCACTGAGAATGACCTGTCTTAGGACCAGTGAGATCTTCCCATACTGGAACCAGTGACTAAGCAAAACTGTAGGTGGAAGTGTAGGTCAAGGTCCACCGCTGGGCCCATAGTCTTCATGCTGGACCCTCAAGAACTACACAGTCCGTCCCTATCAGTATCCATTTGCAGATAAATTCCTAGTGGTCACCAGGCTGGAGTAGACGATGGATCGTGATGGACCTGATGATACGTTCTACCTGTTATAATGGTCAGCTGTAGGTTGTGGTGGTCAGCTGTAGGTTGTGGTGGTCAGCTGTAGGTGGTGGTCAGCTGTATGGACACATCATGGCCTCCACACTTTTGCAATAATTCCCATCTCCAGCCTCAGTCACCATAATAGCTCCAACAATGGTTATCACCAAGCTTTTCCAGACTCTGATGCAATATTTCTGACTGTGGTCTCCAAAGTGTGGCCATCCAACCGTTGCAAGACTATTACTCCCAGTATGCCCGAACAGCCGTTGGCTGTTCGGGCATACTGGGAGAAGTAGTTTTGCATCATCTGCTGACCACTGGAGACCGATGGTATGGAGGCTCAGGAGTCTGGGAGATCTTTAATGGATGGCATGTCTGGGAGACCTTTAGGTTCCCATTTCCCCCTAGGACCCATGTCGTTCCACCCCCCCTCCCCCCCCACACACATGTTGCTGGTATCTGAGGGTCCTCCTGTCGATTGGTGTGGATCAATGTATGGCTCAATATATTATAGCATTTACTTCTCAGCTGAATTTTCTATTATTTTCTGCTTTAACCGAATAAAGGTATATGAAGAGTAATGGCTCATACGTCATCATTCAATGCTACCCCAAAACCACCCACCCCTGACCCCACCCATTCTGCTCACCCTGTCTATTCCTCCCATGAACTCTTCCTGCCCAGACCACCATTACTTCCTGCCCATCAATAATGCTTCTATTGGAATCACAGGCTCCTCGGGGGCGGAGCAATATCAGAAGTATTACTTATTATTGCTATTATTACTTATTATTACTTCCTGCCCATCAATAATGCTTCTATTGGACTCATGGGCTCCTTGGGGGGCGGAGCTTTCTCAGACAGCCCCTGCAGAGCTGTACTTTATTAGAGAAAGGTTTTCTGTAGGAAAGAAAGGTTAATATACTACAACAATACGACTTTCAAGGTCTTCTTATCGCACCGGCCTACTAGACCAAAGCCTGGGCATGTCCACTGACTGGTATTCTCTTCAAAAAGAGGTTCTGCAGCAGCTGTGATGTGCATTATAATGTTTGTCAGTCTTGGTGGATATTAAAGTGTTCTTCAGCAGCTGAGGTAGGTATTACAATATTCTGCAGCAGCTGAGGTAGGTATTACAATGTTCTGCAGCAGTTGAGGTGTGTGCTATGATGTACTGCAGCAGCTGAGGCGGGTATTACAATATTCTGCAGCAGCTGAGGTTGGTATTACGATGTTCTGCAGCAGCTGAGGTGTGTGTTACGATGTTCTGCAGCAGTTGAGGTGGTTATTAGGATGTTCTGCAGCAGCTGAGGTGTGTTTTATGATGTTCTGCAGCAGTTGAGGTGGGTATTACAATGTTCTGCATCAGCTGAGGTGGGTATTACTGTTAGGATTCGGCAGGCTGAAGGTGGATGCTCTGTGTCAGCGAGGGATTGGCGTGGACCGTGTCGGTGGACCGGTTCTAGGGTTGCTACTGGTATTCACCAGAGCCCGCCGCAAAGCGGGATGGTCTTGCTGCGGCGGTAGCAACCAGGTCGTATCCACCGGTAACGGCTCAACCTCTCTGACTGCTGAGAAGACGTGGGACAGAAGGACTAGACAGAGGTGAGGTCAGACGTAGCAGAAGGTCAAGGCAGGCGGCAAGGTTCGTAGTCAAGGGTAACGTCAGAAGGTCTGGTAACACTGGTAAGGCAAACACAGAAACGCTTTCACTAGGTACAAGGGCAACAAAATCCGGCAATGCTGGGAAGGGGAAGTGAGGTAATATAGGTGTGGAGCAGGTGGGAGCTAATTACACTGATTGGGCCAGGCACCAATTAGCGGTGCACTGGCCCTTTAAATCTTAGAGAGCTGGCGCGCGCCCTAGAGAGCGGAGCCGCGCGCGCCAGGACGTGACAGCCGGGGACCAGGAAAGGTAAGTAGATTGGGATGCGATCCGCGAGCGGGCGCGTCCTGCTATGCGGATCGCATCCCCGCCGGCAGTGTCAGTGCAGCTCTCCAGGTCAGCGGGTCTGACCGGGGCGCTGCAGAGAGGAGAACGCCGCGAGCGCTCCGGGGAGAAGCAGGGACCCGGATCGCTCGGCGTAACAGTACCCTCTCGGCGTCCCCCTCTTTTTGTCTGCTTGTCCCTTATACGAGACGAGGCCATTGGGAGCGATTCTTGAGTTTCCTTCCAGATGATAGAGAAGTCCTGGGTAACTTCATCAACGGCAGGCAATCCAGAAGAAGTGGGAATGGGGAGGGGGGGCAGAGGGTGAAGCTTGCCACGGGGCAGAGTGTTACCAGGAAGGGGGCTAGGAGGAGGCAAAATCTCAGCTTGCTTTTTGCCGAAAATATCCTGGTAAGCCTTGGGAGGGACCGGTAAGGGTGGAACCTCAGGAGTTAGACAAGTGGAAGCAGATGTGAGGCATCGTTTGTGACAAGAGGAACCCCAAATTTTGATCTCCCCGGTGGTCCAGTCAAGGGTGGGAGAATGACGTTGGAGCCATGGCAGACCGAGGAGGACTTCAGAGGTGCAGTTGGGCAGAACAAAAAATTCTATTTTTTCGTGATGCAGTCCAAGGCTCATAATCAGGGGTTCTGTGCGGTAATGCACAGTGCAGTCCAATTTTACTCCGTTGACAGAAGAAATGTAGAGCGGCTTGACGAGACGGGTTACTGGGATGCTGAACCTATAAACAAAAGAGGCCAAAATAAAATTTCCTGCAGAACCAGAGTCCAAGAAGGTCACAGCTGAGAAGGAGGAGTTGGCAGAAGGAGAAATCCGCACGGGCACAGTGAGACGTGGAGAAGCAGAATTCACACCAAGGGACACCACTCCCATGTGAACAGGGTGCGTGCGTTTCCCAGACGCGGAGGACGAATAGGGCAATCCACCAAGAAATATTCGGTACTAGCGCAGTACAGACATAAATTTTTATCTCTGCGACGAGACCGATCCACTTGCAGAGCCTCCTCGGCGGGAGGCACAGGGGTAGATTGCAAAGGATACTGGGAGAGAGGTGCCCAGAGATCAAGGTCCTTTTCCTGGCAGAGCTCCTGGTGTCTTTCAGAAAAACGCATGTCAATGCGGGTGGCCAAATGGATAAGTTCATGCAGGTTAGCAGGGATTTCTCGTGCGGCCAGTACATCTTTGATGTTGCTGGATAAGCCTTTCTTGAAGGTCGCGCAGAGGGCCTCATTGTTCCAGGATAATTCAGAGGTGAGGGTACGAAACTGGATGGCGTATTCGCCTACGGAAGAACTTCCTTGGACTAGGTTCAGCAGGGCAGTTTCGGCAGAGGAGGCCCGGGCTGGCTCCTCGAAGACACTACGGACTTCAGTGAAGAAGGACTGGACAGTGGCTGTGGAAGGATCATTGCGGTCCCAGAGCGGTGTGGCCTAAGACAAGGCCTTTCCAGACAGAAGACTGACTACGAAAGCCACCTTAGACCGTTCTGTAGGAAATTGGTCCGACAACATCTCCAAATGTAGGGAACATTGAGACAGGAAACCACGGCAGAGTCTAGAGTCCCCATCAAATTTTTCCGACAAGCGGAGGCTAGGAGCGGCCACGGTGGTGAGGTCAGCGAGACTTGGCAGTGGCACCTCAGCGGGATCCATGGCCGGATCTACTGTTAGGATTCGGCAGGCTGAAGGTGGATCCTCTGTGTCAGCGAGAGATTGGCGTGGACCGTACCGGTGGACCGGTTCTAAGTTGCTACTGGTTTTCACCAGAGCCCGCCGCAAAGCGGGATGGTCTTTCTGCGGCGGTAGCAACCAGGTAGTGTCCACCGGTAACGGCTCAACCTCGCTGACTGCTGAGAAGACGTGGGACAGAAGGACTAGACAGAGGCGAGGTCAGACGTAGCAGAAGGTCAAGGCAGGCGGCAAGGTTCGTAGTCAAGGGAAACGGCAGAAGGTCTGGTAACACTGGTAAGGCAAACACAGGAAACGCTTTCACTAGGTACAAGGGCAACAAGATCCGGCAATGCAGGGAAGGGGAAGTGAAGTTATATAGGCGTGGAGCAGGTGGGAGCTAATTAGCCTGATTGGGCCAGGCACCAATTAGCGGTGCACTGGCCCTTTAAATCTTAGAGAGCTGGCGCGCGCACGCCCTAGTGAGCGGAGCTGCGCGTGCCAGGACGTGACAGCCGGGGACCAGGACAGGTAAGTAGATTGGGATGCGATCCGCGAGCGGGTGCGTCCCGCTATGCAGATCGCATCCCCGCCGGCAGTGTCAGTGCAGTGCTCCCGGTCAGCGGGTCTGACCGGGGCGCTGCAGAGAGGAGAACGCCGCGAGCGCTCCGGGGAGGAGCAGGGACCCGGAGCGCACTGCGTAACAATTACAATGTTCTGCAGCAGCTGAGGTGTGTGCTATGATGTACTGCAGCAGCTGAGGTGTGTGCTATGGTGTACTGCAGCAGCTGAGGTGTGTGTTATGATGTTCTGCAGCAGCTGAGGAGAGTATTACAATATTCTGCAGCGGCTGAGGTTTGTGTTATGATATTCTGCAGCAGCTGAGGAGGGTATTACAATATTCTGCAGCAGCTGAGGTGAGTATTATAATGTTCTGCAGCAGCTGAGGTGAGTATTATAATGTTCTGCAGCAGCTGAGGTGTGTGTTATGATGTACTGTAGAGGCTGAGGTGGGTATTACAATATTCTGCAGCAGCTGAGGTGAGTGTTATGATGCACTGCAGCAGCTGAGGTGGGTATTATAATGTTCTGCAGCAGCTGAGGTGAGTATTATAATGTTCTGCAGCAGCTGAGGAGAGTATTACAATATTCTGCAGCAGCTGAGGTGTGTGTTATGATGTACTGCAGCAGCTGAGGTGGGTATTATAATATTCTGCAGCAGCTGAGGTGGGTATTACAATGTTCTGCAGCAGCTGAGGTGAGTATTATAATGTTCTGCAGCAGCTGAGGTGTGTGTGTTATGATGTACTGCAGCAGCTGAGGTGAGTATTATAATGTTCTGCAGCAGCTGAGGTGGGTATTATAATATTCTGCATTAGCTGAGGTGGGTATTACGATGTTCTGCAGCAGCTGAGGTGGGTATTGCGATATTCTGCAGCAGCTGAGGTAGGTATAATATTCTGCAGCAGATGAGGTGGGTATTACAATGTTCTGCAGCAGCTGAGATATTACAATGTTCTGCAGCAGCTGAGATGGGTATTACAATATTCTGCAGCAGCTGATGTGTGTGTTATGATGTACTGCAGCAGCTGAGGTGAGTATTATAATATTCTGCAGCAGCTGAGGTGAGTATTATAATATTCTGCAGCAGCTGAGGTGGGTATTACAATATTCTGCAGCAGCTGAGGTGGGTATTACGATGTTCTGCAGCAGCTGAGGTGGGTATTACGATGTTCTGCAGCAGCTGAGGTAAGTATTGCGATGTTCTGCAGCAGCTGAGGTGGGTATTACAATGTTCTGCAGCAGCTTAGGTAAGTATTGCGATGTTCTGCAGCAGCTGAGGTGGGTATTATAATATTCTGCAGCAGCTGAGGTGGGTATTACGATGTTCTGCAGCAGCTGAGGTGGGTATTACGATGTTCTGCAGCAGCTGAGGTAAGTATTGCGATGTTCTGCAGCAGCTGAGGTGGGTATTACAATGTTCTGCAGCAGCTTAGGTAAGTATTGCGATGTTCTGCAGCAGCTGAGGTGGGTATTACAATGTTCTGCAGCAGCTGAAATGTGTTATGATGTTCTGCAGCAGCTGAGGTGGGTATCACAATATTCTGCAGCAGCTGAGGTAAGTATTACGGTGTTGTGCAGCAGCTGAAATGTGTTATGATGTTCTGCAGCAGCTGAGGTGGGTGTGCTATGATGTTCTGCAGCAGCTGAGGTGGGTACTAGAATATTCTGCAGCAGCTGAGGTGGGTGTGTTATGATGTACTGCAGCAGCTGAGGTAAGTATTACGATGTTCTGCAGCAGCTGAGGTGGGTATTGCGATGTTCTGCAGCAGCTGAGGTAGGTATTATAATATTCTGCAGCAGCTGAGGTGGGTATTACAATGTTCTGCAGCAGCTGAGATATTACAATGTTCTGCAGCAGCTGAGGTGGGTACTACAATATTCTGCAGCAGCTGAGGTGGGTGTGTTATGATGTACTGCAGCAGCTGAGGTGGGTATTACAATATTCTGCAGCAGCTGAGGTAAGTATTACGATGTTGTGCAGCAGCTGAATGTGTTATGATGTTCTGCAGCAGCTAAGGTGGGTGTGTTATGATGTACTGCAGCAGCTGAATGTGTTATGATGTTCTGCAGCAGCTGAGGTGGGTATTACAATATTCTGCAGCAGCTGAGGTAAGTATTACGATGTTGTGCTGCAGCTGAATGTGTTATGATGTTCTGCAGCAGCTGAATGTGTTATGATGTTCTGCAGCAGCTGAGGTGGGTGTGTTACGATGTTCTGCAGCAGCTGAATGTGTTATGATGTTCTGCAGCAGCTGAGGTGGGTATTACAATATTCTGCAGCAGCTGAGGTAAGTATTGCGATGTTGTGCAGCAGCTGAATGTGTTATGATGTTCTGCAGCAGCTGAGGTGGGTATTACAATATTCTGCAGCAGCTGAGGTAAGTATTACGATGTTCTGCAGCAGCTGAGGTAAGTATTACGATGTTCTGCAGCAGCTGAATGTGTTATGATGTTCTGCAGCAGCTGAATGTGTTATGATGTTGTGCAGCAGCTGAATGTGTTATGATGTTCTGCAGCAGCTGAGGTGGGTATTACAATATTCTGCAGCAGCTGAGGTAAGTATTGCGATGTTGTGCAGCAGCTGAATGTGTTATGATGTTCTGCAGCAGCTGAGGTGGGTATTACAATATTCTGCAGCAGCTGAGGTAAGTATTACGATGTTGTGCAGCAGCTGAATGTGTTATGATGTTGTGCAGCAGCTGAATGTGTTATGATGTTGTGCAGCAGCTGAATGTGTTACGATGTTCTGCAGCAGCTGAGGTGACACAGTATCACATAGTACTGACCCTCCTCCAGTATGTACACACAGTGCGGGGTCTGTCATGGTGTTCACGGCGATGGCCGGGTGGGTAGAATCTCCTCATTGTGTCATTCCCGGGCTCTGCGCCAACATGCGTGAGTCCGGCCTCGTCATCGCCGCCATCGGCCCCTCCCCGGTCCTTGATGTGACAGTCCTGTCCCCGCTGACAGTGGCCCCATTGTCCGGGCCCCCGCCTCATCTGACCTCACAACAGACGCCTTATAGATGGGAGTCACATGGACCGGACACTTGTGATCTCCGTGTAATGGCCGCCGTCTGTTTAACCCTCAGAGAGCCACGAGAGGCCGAAGCAGTCGCAACCGACAAGAAACCTACAGCGTCTGAGAATTAGGACACAATGCGAATGTTCGGGGGAAGATCAGCTGATCGGTATCTAGGGTCCCATCCTTTATTGCCAAAAAATGACCGGCCATGCTAATTTGCATAATTAATTATATATGCGTGACATCACAGGATACACACATGCGGGGGAAATTTCGTCCTATTCTGACCCCTATAACTTTTTTATTTCTCATTCTACGGGACGGGATGAGGGTCATTTTTTGCGCCCCCGGTCTGTAGTTTTTAACAGCATCATTTTTGTTTTGATTTTTTTATCGCTTTTTTTAATTAAATTTGGGGGTTGCAGTTGGTTACTAACTACAACTCCCAGCATGCCCTGATACAGCCTGTGGCTCAGCAGCTGCCCCAAATGAAAACTACAACTCCCAGCATGTTGGACCATATAGTATAGGTCAGTGTGTCCCAACCAGGGGTGCCTCCAGCTGTTGCAAAACTACAACTCCCAGCATGTTGGACTATATAGTAGTATATAGTATAGGTCAGTGTGTCCCAACCAGGGGTGACTCCAGCTGTTGCAAAACTAAAACTCCCAGCATGTTGGACCATATAGTATAGGTCAGTGTTTCCCAACCAGGGGTGCCTCCAGCTGTTGTCAAACTATAACTCCCAGCATATTGGACCATATAGTAGAATATAGTATAGGTCAATGTTTCCCAACCAGTGGTGACTCCAGCTGTTGCAAAACTACAACTCCCAGCATATTGGACCATATAGTATAGGTCAATGTTTCCCAACCAGGGGTGACTCCAGCTGTTGCAAAACTACAACTCCCAGAATGTTGGATTATATAGTAGTCTATAGTATAGGTCAATGTTTCCCAACCAGGGGTGACTCCAGCTGTTGCAAAACTACAACTCCCAGCATGTCGGATTATATAGTGGTATATAGTATAGGTCAATGTTTCCCAACCAGGGGTGACTCCAGCTGTTGCAAAACTACAACTCCCAGCATGCCCGGACAGCCAAGGCTGTCCGGGCATGCTGAGCGTTGTAGTTTTGCAACAGCTGGAGGTGCTCTGGTTGGGAAACACTAGTATAGTACATGGTGCAACATTCCGGGAGTTGGAGGATTGGTTGGATAAAATTCCGCCCATTGCATTGCCGGTATTTTTTATATAAAATACCATCAGGGCGGCCAAAATACCGGCCAGGTGCCAACCCTACCCGTATCAAAGCGAGGAGTATCTGACCCTAGAGTACTAGAGTAATAAAAATATTATCAAACAAAGGGGGTATAAAGTACTCATAATATCCCTGGTGGTCTATGGTAGGAAAGATACAATAGATACCTGGTGGTCTAGAGTAAAAAGGGGTTTATTAATAATAATAATGTCCCTGGTGGTCTATGGTAGGAAAGATACAATAGATACCTGGTGGTCTAGAGAACATAAGGGTTTATTAATAATAATAATGTCCCTGGTGGTCTATGGTAGTGAAGGAGATAATTGTAAGATACCTGGTGGTCTAGAGTAAAGAAGTGATTATCATCATTATTAATAATCATAAATAATAATAATAATAATAATGTCCCTGGCGGTCTAGAGGGAAGAAGGGTTTAATAATAATAATGTCACTGTAGCCTATTGTAGTGAAGGAGATATTTTTAAGATACCTGGTGGTCTAGAGTAAAGAGGGGTTTATTAATAATAATAATGTCCCTGGGGGTCTATGGTAGGAAAGATACAATAGATACCTGGTGGTCTAGAGAACATAAGGGTTTATTAATAATAATAATGTCCCTGGTGGTCTATGGTAGTGAAGGAGATAATTGTAAGATACCTGGTGGTCTAGAGTAAAGAAGTGATTATCATCATTATTAATAATAATAAATAATAATAATAATGTCCCTGGCGGTCTAGAGGGAAGAAGGGTTTAATAATAATAATGTCACTGTAGCCTATTGTAGTGAAGGAGATATTTTTAAGATACCTGGTGGTCTAGAGTAAAGAAGGGATTAATAATAATAATAATAATAATAATGTCCCTGGTGGTCTAGAGTGAAGAAGAGTTTAATAATAATGTCACTGTGGTCTATGGTAGTGAAAGGGGTTAATACCAACTAACAGAGCTGTGTATGGTACTGGATGGGTAATACTATGTATATGGCATATATGGCAGTATTCCTGGTGATCTAGGGAAGTGATTAAAAGACAATACAATATCCCTGACAGTCCAGGTTAATCAAGGACTTAATTTAATATCCCTGGTGGTCTAGGATAGTGAACGGATTAATGCTAATATACCTAGTATTCTAGGGAAGTGAATAGGTTAATACCAACAAACTTGGCAGTCGAAGGGTTCTAAAATGGAGACACCAATATCCCTGGTGGTATAGGGTAATAAAGGGCTAAATGCTAATATTACCGGGCATCTTGGGTAGTGAATAGGTTCATGCTAAAATTCCTGCTGGTCTAAGGTAGTGATGGGGTTAATGCCAACAAAGAGGGGAGTCTAGGGTGCTGAAAGGGTAATGCTGACATCCCTGGCGGTGTAGGGTAATGCTGACATCCCTGGCGGTGTAGGGTAATGCTGACATCCCTGGCGGTGTAGGGTAATGCTGACATCCCTGGCGGTGTAGGGTAAAGCTGACATCCCTGGCGGTGTAGGGTAATGCTGACATCCCTGGCGGTGTAGGGTAATGCTGACATCCCTGGCGGTGTAGGGTAATGCTGACATCCCTGGCGGTGTAGGGTAATGCTGACATCCCTGGCGGTGTAGGGTAATGCTGACATCCCTGGCGGTGTAGGGTAATGCTGACATCCCTGGCGGTGTAGGGTAATGCTGACATCCCTGGCGGTGTAGGGTAATGCTGACATCCCTGGCGGTGTAGGGTAATGCTGACATCCCTGGCGGTGTAGGGTAATGCTGACATCCCTGGCGGTGTAGGGTAATGCTGACATCCCTGGCGGTGTAGGGTAATGCTGACATCCCTGGCGGTGTAGGGTAATGCTGACATCTCTGGCGGTGTAGGGTAATGCTGACATCCCTGGCGGTGTAGGGTAATGCTGACATCCCTGGCGGTGTAGGGTAATGCTGACATCCCTGGCGGTGTAGGGTAATGCTGACATCCCTGGCGGTGTAGGGTAATGCTGACATCCCTGGCGGTGTAGGGTAATGCTGACATCCCTGGCGGTGTAGGGTAATGCTGACATCCCTGGCGGTGTAGGGTAATGCTGACATCCCTGGCGGTGTAGGGTAATGCTGACATCCCTGGCGGTGTAGGGTAATGCTGACATCCCTGGTGGTGTAGGGTAATGCTGACATCCCCGGCGGTGTAGGGTAATGCTGACATCCCTGGCGGTGTAGGGTAATGCTGACATCCCTGGCGGTGTAGGGTAATGCTGACATCCCTGGCGGTGTAGGGTAATGCTGACATCCCTGGTGGTGTAGGGTAATGCTGACATCCCTGGTGGTCTAGGGTAATGCTGACATCCCTGGTGGTCTAGGGTAATGCTGACATCCCTGGTGGTCTAGGGTAGTGAATGACATCCCTGGTGGTGTAGGGTAATGAATGAGTGCAATCAGGACACACAGCTCTCTGGACAATGAACTTCACACAGACCCCTGAGCGAGGCTAAAAAGAGACAAACATCTGGAAAGTGTTAACTTCACACAGACCTCTGGGCATTGTTAACGTCACAGGGAACTCCACACAATGGTGACTTCATAGGGACCTCCACATAAGGACCTCCACACAATGGTGACTTCATAGGGACCTCCACATAAGGACCTCCACACAATGGTGACTTCATAGGGACCTCCACACAATGGTGACTTCATAGGGACCTCCATATAAGGACCTCCACACAATGGTGACTTCATAAGGACCTCCACACAATGGTGACTTCATAGGGACCTCCACATAAGGACCTCCACACAATGGTGACTTCATAGGGACCTCCACATAAGGACCTCCACACAATGGTGACTTCATAGGGACCTCCACATAAGGACCTCCACACAATGGTGACTTCATAGGGACCTCCACACAATGGTGACTTCATAGGGACCTCCACATAAGGACCTCCACACAATGGTGACTTCATAAGGACCTCCACACAATGGTGACTTCATAGGGACCTCCACATAAGGACCTCCACACAATGGTGACTTCATAGGGACCTCCACATAAGGACCTCCACACAATGGTGACTTCATAGGGACCTCCACATAAGGACCTCCACACAATGGTGACTTCATAGGGACCTCCACATAAGGACCTCCACACAATGGTGACTTCATAGGGACCTCCACATAAGGACCTCCACACAATGATGACTTCATAGGGACCTCCACACAATGGTGACTTCATAGGGACCTCCACATAAGGATCTCCACATAATGGTGACTTCATAGGGACCTCCACATAAGGACCTCCACACAATGGTGACTTCATAGGGACCTCCACATAAGGACCTCCACACAATGGTGACTTCATAGGGACCTCCACATAAGGACCTCCACACAATGGTGACTTCATAGGGACCTCCACATAAGGACCTCCACACAATGGTGACTTCATAGGGACCTCCACATAAGGACCTCCACACAATGGTGACTTCATAGGGACCTCCACATAAGGACCTCCACATAATGGTGACTTCATAGGGACCTCCATATAAGGACCTCCACACAATGGTGACTTCATAGGGACCTCCACACAATGGTGACTTCATAGGGACCTCCATATAAGGACCTCCACACAATGGTGACTTCCCCAGGACAGTGGTAAGTAACTTCATAGGGACTTCCACACAATGGTGACTTCCCCAGGACAGTGGTAACTTCATAGGGACCTCCGCACAATGGTGACTTCCCCAGGACAGTGGTAACTTCATAGGGACCTCCGCACAATGGTGACTTCCCCAGGACAGTGGTAACTTCATAGGGACTTCCGCACAATGGTGACTTCCCCAGGACAGTGGTAACTTCATAGGGACTTCCACACAATGGTGACTTCCCCAGGACAGTGGTAACTTCATAGGGACTTCCCCAAGACAGTGTTAACTTCACTGGGACCTCTGGACTTTGTTACCTTCACACAGCTTTCTAAAACCTATCACAGTGATCAGAGCCTTAGACATCAACTCTATCCCCAAACCTTCTGTGCACATATAGGAGGGGTCACTACTGCCCCTGGGTCTATTCTAAAAGGTCCTTTCTCATATGACTCCACCTACTGGACTCCTATTTAGTGTAACAGACCAATGGACTGAGCAGACCGGGCCGCACTACAGGCCTCAGGGCACCCAACCCTCTGCTCCATCCACACTGAACACCACTGACCAGTGTCAGCAGACACAGCACCAGGACATGAGAGCGCCTCCTACTGTTACATGACCGCAGGGAAAACAACCATACTCACTGCCAGCTACTGTGACAGGACATAGTTATCTCTGTATTACACTGGTTATGCCTGTAAATCTCACTATAACATTATGTTTACCTGAATCTCTCTCTATAGCACTGCATTCACTTGATCATCTCTCTGTAGCACCGTATATATTAGAATATATCTCCATAACTCTGTGTACAACTGGATAAATCTCTATAACACTGCATGTACATGGTTGTCTCTCTAGAGCGCTGCAACCACTTAGATATCTCTCTATAGCACAGTGTACACTTTTATATTACTTTATAGCCCTGTATATACCTGGAAATCTCTATGTAGCACTGTATACACCTGTATGTCTCTCTATAGGACTGTATACACCTTGATTTTAGTCTAAATCTCTTCATGCGCCTGCATATCTCTCTATAGCACTACATACACCTGCATATCTCTCTATAGCACTGCATGCACCTGCATATCTCTCTATAGCACTGCATACATCTGCATATCTCTCTATAGCACTGCATACACCTGCATATCTCTCTATAGCACTGTATGCATCTGCATATCTAATTTCAGCACCACATGCATCAGGATCTCTCTCTATAGCACTGCAGACACCTGGATATCTCTCTATAATACTGCATGCACCTGAATTTCTCTCTATAATACTGCATGCACCTGAATTTCTCTCTATAGCACTGCATGCACCTGGATATCTCTCTATAATACTGCATGCACCTGGATTTCTCTCTATAGCAATGCATGCACCTGCATATCTCTCTATAGAACTGCATGCACCTGTATTTCTCTCTATAGCACTGAATGCACCTAGATTTCTCTCTATAGCACTGCATGCCCCTGGATTTCTCTCTATAGCACTGCATGCCCCCTGGATTTCTCTCTATAGCACTGCATGCCCCTGGATTTCTCTCTATAGCACTGCATGCCCCTGGATTTCTCCCTATAGTACTGCATGCACCTGGATTTCTCTCTATAATACTGCATGCACCTGGATTTCTCTCTATAGTACTGCATGCACCTGGATTTCTCTCTATAGCACTGCATGCCCCTGGATTTCTCTCTATAGCACTGCATGCACTTGGATTTCTCTCTATAGCACCGCATGCACCTAGATTTCTCTATATAGCACTGCATGCCCCTGGATTTCTCTCTATAGCACTGCATGCCCCCGGATTTCTCTCTATAGCACTGCATGCATCTGGATTTCTCTCCATAGCACTGCATGCACATGTATTTCTCTCTATAGCACTGCATGCACCTTGATTTCTCTCTATAGCACCGCATGCACCTGGATTTCTCTCTATAGCACTGCATGCACCTAGATTTATCTCTATAGCACTGCATGCCCCTGGATTTCTCTCTATAGCACTGCATGCATCTGGATTTCTCTCTATAGCCCTGCATGCACATGGATTTCTCTCTATAGCACTGCATGCACCTGTATTTCTCTCTATAGCACTGCATGCCCCTGTATTTCTCTCTATAGCACTGAATGCACCTAGATTTCTCTCCATAGCACTGCATGCCCCTGGATTTCTCTCTATAGCACTGCATGCCCCTGGATTTCTCTCTATAGCACTGCATGCCCCTGGATTTCTCTCTATAGCACTGCATGCACATGGATTTCTCTCTATAGCACTGCATGCCCCTGGATTTCTCTCTATAGCACTGCATGCCCCTGGATTTCTCTCTATAGCACTGCATGCCCCTGGATTTCTCTCTATAGCACTGCATGCCCCTGGATTTTTCTCTATAGCACTGCATGCCCCTGGATTTCTCTCTATAGCACTGCATGCCCCTGGATTTCTCTCTATAGCACTGCATGCCCCTGGATTTCTCTCTATAGCACTGCATGCCCCTGGATTTCTCCCTATAGCACTGCATGCACCTGGATTTCTCTCTATAATACTGCATGCACCTGGATTTCTCTCTATAGCACTGCATGCACCTAGATTTATCTCTATAGCACTGCATGCCCCTGGATTTCTCTCTATAGCACTGCATGCATCTGGATTTCTCTCTATAGCCCTGCATGCACATGGATTTCTCTCTATAGCACTGCATGCACCTGTATTTCTCTCTATAGCACTGCATGCCCCTGTATTTCTCTCTATAGCACTGAATGCACCTAGATTTCTCTCCATAGCACTGCATGCCCCTGGATTTCTCTCTATAGCACTGCATGCCCCTGGATTTCTCTCTATAGCACTGCATGCCCCTGGATTTTTCTCTATAGCACTGCATGCCCCTGGATTTCTCTCTATAGCACTGCATGCCCCTGGATTTCTCTCTATAGCACTGCATGCCCCTGGATTTCTCTCTATAGCACTGCATGCCCCTGGATTTCTCCCTATAGCACTGCATGCACCTGGATTTCTCTCTATAATACTGCATGCACCTGGATTTCTCTCTATAGTACTGCATGCACCTGGATTTCTCCCTATAGCACTGCATGCACCTGGATTTCTCTCTATAATACTGCATGCACCTGGATTTCTCCCTATAGTACTGCATGCACCTGGATTTCTCTCTATAATACTGCATGCACCTGGATTTCTCTCTATAGTACTGCATGCACCTTGATTTCTCTCTATAGCACTGCATGCCCCTGGATTTCTCTCTATAGCACCGCATGCACTTGGATTTCTCTCTATAGCACCGCATGCACCTAGATTTCTCTATATAGCACTGCATGCCCCTGGATTTCTCTCTATAGCACTGCATGCCCCGGATTTCTCTCTATAGCACTGCATGCATCTGGATTTCTCTCCATAGCACTGCATGCACATGTATTTCTCTCTATAGCACTGCATGCACCTTGATTTCTCTCTATAGCACCGCATGCACCTGGATTTCTCTCTATAGCACTGCATGCACCTAGATTTCTCTCTATAGCACTGCATGCCCCTGGATTTCTCTCTATAGCACTGCATGCATCTGGATTTCTCTCTATAGCACTGCATGCACATGGATTTCTCTCTATAGCACTGCATGCACCTGTATTTCTCTCTATAGCACTGCATGCCCCTGTATTTCTCTCTATATTACTGAATGCACCTAGATTTCTCTCCATAGCACTGCATGCCCCTGGATTTCTCTCCATAGCACTGCATGCCCCTGGATTTCTCTCTATAGCACTGCATGCCCCTGGATTTCTCTCTATAGCACTGCATGCCCCTGGATTTCTCTCTATAGCACTGCATGCCCCTGGATTTCTCTCTATAGCACTGCATGCCCCTGGATTTCTCTCTATAGCACTGCATGCCCCTGGATTTCTCTCTATAGCACTGCATGCCCCTGGATTTCTCTCTATAGCACTGCATGCCCCTGGATTTCTCCCTATAGCACTGCATGCACCTGGATTTCTCTCTATAATACTGCATGCACCTGGATTTCTCTCTATAGTACTGCATGCACCTGGATTTCTCTCTATAGCACTGCATGCCCCTGGATTTCTCTCTATAGCACTGCATGCACTTGGATTTCTCTCTATAGCACTGCATGCACCTAGATTTCTCTCTATAGCACTGCATGCACCTGGATTTCTCTCTATAGCACTGCATGCACCCGGATTTCTCTCTATAGTACTGCATGCACCTGGATTTCTCTCTATAGCACTGCATGCACCTGAATTTCTCTCTATGGCACTGCATGCACCTGGATTTCTCTTTATGGCACTGCATGCACCTGAATTTCTCTCTATAGCACTGCATGCACCTGGATTTCTCTCTATAGTACTGCATGCACCTGGATTTCTCTGTATAGCACTGCATGCACCTGGATTTCTCTTTATAGCACTGCATGCACCTGAATTTCTCTCTATGGCACTGCATGCACCTGGATTTCTCTCTATAGCACTGCATGCACCTGGATTTCTCTCTATTGCACTGCGTGCACCTGGATTTCTCTCTATAGCACTGTGTGCACCTGGATTTCTCTCTATAGCACTGCATGCACCTGGAATTCTCTCTATAGCACTGCATGCACCTGGATTTCTCTCTATAGCACTGCATGCACCTGGATTTCTCTCTGTAGCACTGCATGCCCCTGGATTTCTCGATATAGCACTGCATGCCCCTGGATTTCTCTCTATAGTACTGCATGCACCTGGATGTTCCTCTCTCTTTCCACTTGTTAATATGAGCAGCTGTTGGGGGTTTAGTTATGTCCTCTTGGTGGTCCTCACCCTCCTGACAGAGAGTGCATTGTGTTTTGCAGTGTGCCCTTTCTTCTGGTGCCAGGCCGGCATCCTGTAGATCACACAGAGCTTCCTATTCATTGTCGGGTGTGCTCACTTACTGGAGTGCAGGGGCCTCACTGCTGCTTTTGGGATGCTGGTCAGTCATCAATTGGGTCTGTTCAGGCAGGAACCTGGGCTTGGTGCCCAATGACACCCCTTATATGGAATTCAGTGCCTGAAGAGTTAAACCTGTATCCAGCTCAGCAGGACCCTCACAATATGCCGGTCTCCGGTATTTTTAAAGTCGTGCAGTCCACAGCGTCATGTCATTATTGTCTGAAGATCATGTGACTAATGATCATACAATGGTGCAAAACCCTGTCCAACCGGAAAATAGTCTGCTGGACTCCACCTGCAGCCGAGCAATCCCCCCCCAACAGACCTCATGACCGTCCTAGGTGAACCATCGGGGTCTGCTGTACTGCACATGGTTACGCGACCCTACAACATGGCTATCTGTTCTATATGGGCAATATGTGTACAAAGTAGGCATGACTAATAGATGTGGTATACATTCCATACAGACAGGCATGGCTAATAGATGTGTTATACATTCCATACAGACAGGCATGACTAATAGATGTGGTATACATTCCATACAGACAGACATGGTTAATAGATGTGTTATACATTCCATACAGACAGGCATGGTTAATAGATGTGTTATACATTCCATACAGACAGACATGACTAATAGATGTGGTATACATTCCATACAGACAGACATGGTTAATAGATGTGTTATACATTCCATACAGACAGACATGACTAATAGATGTGGTATACATTCCATACAGGCAGACATGACTAATAGATGTGGTATACATTCCATACAGACAGACATGGCTAATAGATGTGTTATACATTCCATACAGACAGGCATGACTAATAGATGTGGTATACATTCCATACAGACAGACATGAGTAATAGATGTGGTATATATTCCATACAGACAGGCATGGCTAATAGATGTGTTATACATTCCATACAGACAGACATGACTAATAGATGTGGTATACATTCCATACAGACAGGCATGACTAATAGATGTGTTATACATTCCATACAGACAGACATGAGTAATAGATGTGGTATACATTTCATACAGACAGGCATGACTAATACATGTGTTATACATTCCATACAGGCAGACATGACTAATAGATGTGGTATACATTCCATACAGACAGACATGACTAATAGATGTGGTATACATTCCATACAGACAGGCATGACTAATAGATGTGTTATACATTCCATACAGACAGACATGAGTAATAGATGTGGTATACATTTCATACAGACAGGCATGACTAATAGATGTGTTATACATTCCATACAGACAGACATGACTAATAGATGTGGTAAACATTCCATACAGGCAGACATGACTAATAGATGTGTTATACATTCCATACAGACAGACATGACTAATAGATGTGGTATACATTCCATACAGACAGGCATGACTAATAGATGTGTTATACATTCCATACAGGCAGACATGACTAATAGATGTGTTATACATTCCATACAGACAGGCATGACTAATAGATGTGGTATATATTCCATACAGACAGACATGAGTAATAGATGTGTTAAACATTCCATACAGGCAGACATGACTAATAGATGTGGTATACATTCCATACAGACAGACATGACTAATAGATGTGTTATACATTCCATACAGACAGACATGACTAATAGATGTTGTATACATTCCATACAGACAGACATGACTAATAGATGTGTTATACATTCCATACAGACAGACATGGTTAATAGATGTGTTATACATTCCATACAGACAGACATGGTTAATAGATGTGTTATACATTCCATACAGACAGACATGACTAATAGATGTGGTATACATTCCATACAGACAGACATGACTAATAGATGTGGTATACATTCCATACAGGCAGACATGACTAATAGATGTGGTATACATTCCATACAGGCAGACATGACTAATAGATGTGTTATACATTCCATACAGACAGACATGACTAATAGATGTGTTATATATTCCATACAGGCAGACATGACTAATAGATGTGGTAAACATTCCATACAGGCAGACATGACTAATAGATGTGGTATACATTCCATACAGGCAGACATGACTAATAGATGTGTTATACATTCCATACAGGCATGACTAATAGATGTGGTATACATTCCATACAGACAGACATGACTAATAGATGTGTTATACATTCCATACAGACAGACATGACTAATAGATGTGGTAAACATTCCATACAGGCAGACATGACTAATAGATGTGGTATACATTCCATACAGACAGACATGGCTAATAGATGTGGTATATATTCCATACAGACAGGCATGACTAATAGATTCTGCAGGGAGTGTAGTATATATTCCATATAGACAAGCATGGCTAATAGATCCTGCAGGGAGTGTAGTATATATTCCATACAGACAGACATGACTAATAGATGTGTTATACATTCCATACAGACAGACATGACTAATAGATGTGTTATATATTCCATACAGGCAGACATGACTAATAGATGTGGTAAACATTCCATACAGGCAGACATGACTAATAGATGTGGTATACATTCCATACAGGCAGACATGACTAATAGATGTGTTATACATTCCATACAGACAGACATGACTAATAGATGTGTTATACATTCCATACAGACAGACATGACTAATAGATGTGGTAAACATTCCATACAGGCAGACATGACTAATAGATGTGGTATACATTCCATACAGACAGACATGGCTAATAGATGTGGTATATATTCCATACAGACAGGCATGACTAATAGATTCTGCAGGGAGTGTAGTATATATTCCATATAGACAAGCATGGCTAATAGATCCTGCAGGGAGTGTAGTATATATTCCATACAGACAGACATGACTAATAGATCCTGCAGGGAGTGTAGTATATATTCCATACAGACAGACATGACTAATAGATCCTGCAGGGAGTGTTGTATACATTCCATACAGACAGGCATGACTAATAGATCCTGCAGGGAGTGTAGTATATATTCCATACAGACAGACATGACTAATAGATCCTGCAGGGAGTGTAGTATATATTCCATACAGACAGACATGACTAATAGATCCTGCAGGGAGTGTAGTATATATTCCATACAGACAGACATTACTAATAGATCCTGCAGGGAGTGTAGCATATATCCCATACAGACAGGCATGACTAATAGATCCTGCAGGGAGTGTAGCATATATCCCATACAGACAGGCATGACTAATAGATCCTGCAGGGAGTGTAGTATATATTCCATACAGACAGACATGACTAATAGATCCTGCAGGGAGTGTAGTATATACTCCATACAGACAGGCATGACAAATAGATCCTGCAGGGAGTGTAGTATATATTCCATACAGACAGACATTACTAATAGATCCTGCAGGGAGTGTAGCATATATCCCATACAGACAGGCATGACTAATAGATCCTGCAGGGAGTGTAGTATATATTCCATACAGACAGACATGACTAATAGATCCTGCAGGGAGTGTAGTATATATTCCATACAGACAGACATGACCAATAGATCATGCAGGGAGTGTAGTATATATTCCATACAGACAGACATGACCAATAGATCATGCAGGGAGTGTAGTATATATCCCATACAGACAGGCATGACTAATAGATCCTGCAGGGAGTGTAGTATATATTCCATACAGACAGACATGACTAATAGATCCTGCAGGGAGTGTAGTATATATTCCATACAGACAGGCATAACTAATAGATCCTGCAGGGAGTGTAGTATATATTCCATACAGACAGGCATGACTAATAGATCCTGCAGGGAGTGTAGCATATATCCCATACAGACAGGCATGACTAATAGATCCTGCAGGGAGTGTAGTATATATATTCCATACAGACAGACATGACTAATAGATCCTGCAGGGAGTGTAGTATATATTCCATACAGACAGACATGACCAATAGATCCTGCAGGGAGTGTAGTATATATCCCATACAGACAGGCATGACTAATAGATCCTGCAGGGAGTGTAGAATATATATTCCATACAGACAGACATTACTAATAGATCCTGCAGGGAGTGTAGTATATATTCCATACAGACAGACAGACATGACTAATAGATCCTGCAGGGAGTGTAGTATATATTCCATACAGACAGACATGACTAATAGATCCTGTAGGGAGTATAGTATATATTCCATACAGACAGACATGACTAATAGATCCTGCAGGGAGTGTAGTATATATTTCATACAGACAGACATGACTAATAGATCCTGCAGGGAGTGTAGTATATATATTCCATACAGACAGACATGACTAATAGATCCTGCAGGGAGTGTAGCATATATCCCATACAGACAGGCATGACTAATAGATCCTGCAGGGAGTGTAGTATATATATTCCATACAGACAGACATGACTAATAGATCATGCAGGGAGTGTAGTATATATCCCATACAGACAGACATGACTAATAGATCCTGCAGGGAGTGTAGTATATATATTCCATACAGACAGACATGACTAATAGATCCTGCAGGGAGTGTAGTATATATATTCCATACAGACAGACATGACTAATAGATCCTGCAGGGAGTGTAGTATATATATTCCATACAGACAGACATGACTAATAGATCCTGCAGGGAGTGTAGTATATATTCCATACAGACAGACATGACCAATAGATCCTGCAGGGAGTGCATTTATATTCTGTGTTTATACCATGACAAAAGGTAGAAAGGTCAGAAGGGGTGTGAATACTTATGCAGACACCACACATGGCAGACATAGATATACCGGTGGATAGGCCCTCAATGGGTTTTCCTGTATATTTCCCTCTAATATTCGATCGTCACCCTCCTCCCCTCCCCCATGTTCTCTCTGCTGTATAATGAACCTCCGCACCCAACCGCTGGTTATAACACAGGAAAGGTGGAGCCCCCCCCCCCCCGGGCCACAAGTTCTCACCGATCAGTCTAAGAGTGAGAGACCCAAACCTGCTGAGCTACGACATAACTAAGAATAGACTGTCAGCTCCTGGGGCTAATGAGAACCAGACATCTGGGGGACACGGGAGGGAACTGGGGGACACTGGGGAATTATAGGGACACTGGGGATCTGGGGGACACTGGGGGTTCTGAGGGACACTGGGATATGTGGGGATCTGGATGAGATGTGGCGGATATGGAGGGCACTGGGGGGTTACTAAAGGATTTGGAGGACACTGGAGGATCTAGGAGACACTGGGGGTTCTGGAAGACACTGGGGGTATATGGAGGACACTGCACTGGGGGATCTGGAGGACAAGATCTGGGGGACACTGGGATATGGAGGACACTGGGGGATATGGAGGAAACGGGGGGATATGGAGGACACTGGGGGGATATGGAGGAAACGGGGGGATATGGAGGACACTGGGGGATATGGAGGACACTGGGGGATATGGAGGACACTGGGGGGATATGGAGGACACTGGGGGGATATGGAGGAAACGGGGGGATATGGAGGAAACGGGGGGATATGGAGGAAACGGGGGGATATGGAGGAAACGGGGGGATATGGAGGACACTGGGGGGATATGGAGGACACTGGGGGGATATGGAGGACACTGGGGGGATATGGAGGACACTGGGGGGATATGGAGGAAACGGGGGGATATGGAGGAAACGGGGGGATATGGAGGAAACGGGGGGATATGGAGGAAACGGGGGGATATGGAGGACACTGGGGGGATATGGAGAAACGGGGGGATATGGAGGAAACGGGGGGATATGGAGGACACTGGGGGGATATGGAGGAAACGGGGGGGATATGGAGGACACTGGGGGATATGGAGGAAACGGGGGGATACGGAGGACACTGGGGGGATACGGAGGACACTGGGGGGATACGGAGGACACTGGGGGGATACGGAGGACACTGGGGGGATATGGAGGACACTGGGGGATATGGAGGACACTGGGGGATATGGAGGACACTGGGGGGATATGGAGGACACTGGGGGGATATGGAGGACACTGGGGGGATATGGAGGAAACGGGGGGACATGGAGGACACTGGGGGCATATGGAGGACACTGGGGGCATATGGAGGACACTGGGGGCATATGGAGGACACTGGGGGCATATGGAGGACACTGGGGGGATATGGAGGAAACGGGGGGATATGGAGGACACTAGGCGACCAGGTGGACACTAGGGGACCTGGGGGTTCTGGGGAATCTGATACAACAGCATAAAGATCGGGGCCCAGACCCTACCACCACCCTATCTGCATTATCCATTTCAGTCAGAAAACTCTGCTTTACACTGCAGCTCTGCCCCCACCCCCATGCCTTACACTGCAGCTCTGCCCCCACCCCCATGCCTTACACTGCAGCTCTGCCCCCACCCCCATGCTTTACACTGCAGCTCTGCCCCACCCCCATGCCTTACACTGCAGCTCTGCCCCCACCCCCATGCTTTACACTGCAGCTCTGCCCCCACCCCCATGCCTTACACTGCAGCTCTGCCCCCACCCCCATGCCTTACACTGCAGCTCTGCCCCCACCCCCATGCCTTACACTGCAGCTCTGCCCCCACCCCCATGCCTTACACTGCAGCTCTGCCCCCACCCTCATGCTTTACACTGCAGCTCAGTCCCATCCCATGCTTTACACTGCAGCTCTGCCCCCACCCTCATGCTTTACACTGCAGCTCGGTCCCATCCCATGCTTTACACTGCAGCTCTGCCCCGCCCTCATGCTTTACACTGCAGCTCGGTCCCATCCCCATGCTTTACACTGCAGCTCTGCCCCCACCCCCATGCTTTACACTGCAGCTCTGCCCCCACCCTCATGCTTTACACTGCAGCTCTGTCCCATCCCATGCTTTACACTACAGCTCGGTCCCACCCCCATGCTT
Organism: Hyla sarda; assembly: GCF_029499605.1. Classification (NCBI taxonomy): domain Eukaryota; kingdom Metazoa; phylum Chordata; class Amphibia; order Anura; family Hylidae; genus Hyla; species Hyla sarda. The sequence goes on from NC_079190.1 coordinate 1,226,760, forward strand.
TACACTGCAGCTCGGTCCCACCCCCCATGCTTTACACTGCAGCTCGGTCCCACCCCCCATGCTTTACACTGCAGCTCGGTCCCACCCCCCATGCTTTACACTACAGCTCTGTCCCATCCCATGCTTTACACTACAGCTCGGTCCCATCCCATGCTTTACACTGCAGCTCGGTCCCATCCCATGCTTTACACTGCAGCTCGGTCCCACCCCCCATGCTTTACACTGCAGCTCGGTCCCACCCCCCATGCTTTACACTGCAGCTCGGTCCCACCCCCCATGCTTTACACTGCAGCTCGGTCCCACCCCCCATGCTTTACACTGCAGCTCGGTCCCATCCCATGCTTTAAACTGCAGCTCGGTCCCATCCCATGCTTTACACTGCAGCTCTGTCCCATCCCATGCTTTACACTACAGCTCAGTCCCACCCCCCATGCTTTACACTGCAGCTCGGTCCCACCCCCCATGCTTTACACTGCAGCTCGGTCCCATCCCATGCTTTACACTGCAGCTCGGTCCCATCCCATGCTTTACACTGCAGCTCTGTCCCATCCCATGCTTTACACTACAGCTCAGTCCCACCCCCCATGCTTTACACTACAGCTCGGTCCCACCCCCCATGCTTTACACTGCAGCTCGGTCCCATCCCATGCTTTACACTGCAGCTCGGTCCCATCCCATGCTTTACACTGCAGCTCGGTTCCATCCCATGCTTTACAATACAGCTCGGTCCCATCCCATGCTTTACACTGCAGCTCGGTCCCATCCCATGCTTTACACTGCAGCTCGGTCCCATCCCATGCTTTACACTGCAGCTCGGTTCCATCCCATGCTTTACAATACAGCTCGGTCCCATCCCATGCTTTACACTGCAGCTCGGTCCCATCCCATGCTTTACAATACAGCTCGGTCCCATCCCATGCTTTACACTGCAGCTCGGTCCCATCCCATGCTTTACACTGCAGCTCGGTCCCATCCCATGCTTTACACTGCAGCTCGGTCCCATCCCATGCTTTACACTACAGCTCGGTCCCATCCCATGCTTTACACTGCAGCTCGGTCCCATCCCATGCTTTACACTGCAGCTCGGTCCCATCCCATGCTTTACACTGCAGCTCGGTCCCATCCCCCATGCTTTACACTGCAGCTCGGTCCCATCCCCCATGCTTTACACTGCAGCTCGGTCCCATCCCCCATGCTTTACACTGCAGCTCGGTCCCATCCCATGCTTTACACTGCAGCTCAACTCACATTATCTGCAGGATATAATAATCCAGAGAGAATAATTATAAACAAGCAACTAAAACCCCAATTAATAAAATGACAATCTGAAAGCGCTGCAAATAAAAGGCGTCACCTGTAATGGGTGCTGTATGGGGGCGCAGTGATACTTGTTATGTATGTGCCCCCTGATCGGTCACTATTTCTATCCATACCCCAGGAACCCCCCTCCCCCCCCGTCTATAGGAGTCACGTACAGCTGAGGACAAGGTGCCCCCTGGTGGTGACATGTAGGTGCGATTATTAAGGATGTGTGTGAGTGTGTGTATATGTATATTAAATATATATATATATATATATATGTGTGTGTATATTTGTGTATGTGTGTATGTATGTGTGTATATATGTATGTACATTTGTGTATGTATATATATGTATGTATATTTGTGTATATATGTATGTATATTTGTGTATATATGTATATTTGTGTATATATATGTATGTATATTTGTATATATGTATGTGTATATATATTTGTGTATATGTATGTTTGTGTATGTGTATATATATATATATATTTGTGTATATATATATATGTATATTTGTGTATATGTATGTATATTTGTGTGTGTATATATGTATGTATATTTGTGTATGTGTATATATATGTATGTCTCTATATATGTATGTATATTTGTGTATGTGTATATATATGTATATTTGTGTATGTGTATATATGTATGTATGTATATTTGTGTATATATGTATATTTGTGTATGTGTATATATATGTATGTATATTTGTGTATATATGTATGTTTGTGTATATATGTATGTGTATATATATTTGTGTATATGTATGTTTGTGTATGTGTGTATATATATATATATGTATATTTGTGTGTATATATATATATGTATATTTGTGTATATATATGTATGTATATTTGTGTGTGTATATATGTATGTATATTTGTGTATATATATGTATGTATATTTGTGTGTGTATATATGTATGTATATTTGTGTATGTGTATATATATATGTATGTCTCTATATATGTATGTATATTTGTGTATATATGTATGTTTGTGTATATATGGATGTGTATGTATGTATATTTGTGTATGTGTATATATATATGTATATTTGTGTATGTGTATATATGTATGTATGTATATTTGTGTATATATGTATATTTGTGTATATATGTATGTATATTTGTGTATGTGTATATATATATGTATATTTGTGTATGTGTATATATGTATGTATATTTGTGTATATATGTATATTTGTGTATATATATGTATATTTGTGTATGTGTATATATATGTATGTATATTTGTGTATATATGTATGTTTGTGTATATATGTTTGTGTATATATGTATGTATATTTGTGTATGTATGTATATTTGTGTATGTGTATATATGTATGTTTGTGTATATATGTTTGTGTATATATGTATGTATATTTGTGTATGTGTATATATGTATGTCTCTATATATGTATGTATATTTGTGTATATATGTATATTTGTGTATATATGTATGTTTGTGTATATATGTTTGTGTATATATGTATGTATATTTGTGTATGTATGTATATTTGTGTATGTGTATATATATTTGTATACGTGTGTGTATGTTGTAAGGGTTTCCCTCTGGGGTCAGCTCTGGGATCATCCTTGACACGACCACAGGACACGTTTCTACTTCATTCAGCAGCAAACAACAGTTCTCTATGCAGTCCGGCTCCTCGCCAGCTTTATTAGTTAGGTTGCAGGATAAATAAAAACATAACACAGGAACAAACAAAATCCTAGACCGTCCAGTCACTGACTACACATTAAACACGTCGCTCTCTATCCACTGGTGATCTCGTCTCCACCAGCTTAAAACACTCCTGCAACCTTATACTCACCGTACACAACAAGAGGCTGCAATCGCTGTGTGAACAAAGACCCCATGTCTGTACACTTCACTGGTGGGGGTCACTCATATATATATATATGTCCTGGATATATATATATATATGTGTGTGTGTGTATGTCTGTATGTATATATATATGTGTATATATGTCCTGGATATATATATATATATATATATATATATATATATATATATATATGTGTGTGTGTGTGTGTGTATGTCTGTATGTATATATATATATATATATATATATATATATGTGTGTGTATATGTCCTGGATATGTGTATGTATATATTTAAGTGCGTATATGTATATATATATATATATATATATATATATTTATATTTATGTGTGTCTGTGTGTCTTGATTACCCGGGCCACTCTCCTTTACAGAGTAAACACAACAAGGTAAGGTGCCATGGCAGCGTGCTGTGACAATATGCCAAGTACCGCCCTGTAGTGAGTTGAACCACTTAACCCAGTATTAATCCCTAAAGGACCAGGCCAATTTTATTTTTGCGTTTGTTTTTTTCCTCCTTCCTAAAATCCGTAACACCTTTATATTTCCATCCACAGACATATACGAGGCTCGTTTTTTGAGTGACCCATTGTACTTTGTAAGGACATCTCTCATTTTACCATAAAATGTACGGGGAACCCAAAAAAATGATTTTATGTGTGAGGAAATTGAAATAAAAAAACACAATTTTGCTAATTTTGGAGGTTTTGTTTTCACACTGTGCACTTCACGGTAAACGTTTTCTTTATTCTATAGATCAATACGATTAACATAATAACCATCTCATCTTTCTTCTTTGACATCCAGCGGCACAGAAGGAATAAACATTATTTAACCTAGGACCGTTCACCTAGAACAAAAAAAAACTCCCAAAACAAAATCGACCAATATATGGCGACCATAAGAAATAGACATCATAAGAGGAGAGCACTACGTTTTCTTCTGTCCTCTTCTTCCTGGATAAGAGATGTTTACAGACTCTCACCCACCATTTATTATGGGTTTCTTTTATTGTCCAGGTGGGGTGGGGTGGGGTGGGGTGGGGTGGGGTGGGGTGGGGTGCGTGCGTAGTTAAAATATATATATTTTTCAACAAATTCAATGCAGCACTACTTCACCATAAATTTCAGGTGCCAGCGCCCTGACCTGATCACAGTCAAGCAATAGAAGGAAATTGGCGCAGCACTCAATAAGATGGTTAAATTCACCATTTTTTGCATCTAATTGAGTGCTGCGCCAATTTCCATATCTATATTTTTATTACACCACCAGTGTCTCCAGTTTTAAAAATGTGCTGAGGGTGAATGGGGGAAGGAATCTTCTAAGCAGGGGATCAGTGGAGGAGAGCTGAGATGGCAGACACTTGCACTCTTAAGTCTCAGTCCGTCTTGTAGAAACGCAGAAGTGGCAGGATTCTTGTCAGACAATTGACGTAGCCGGCACCAGGATGACAATATATTCCATATTCTTTTATAGGATCTTGACGTGGCTTCAGATCTGGAGTGCGATAAGGTCCTCAGGACGGCCCCTGAAAGCCCTTCTACATTTGGAAGGGACTGGTCAACCTCCAGGCCGTCAGGTTGAACATTTGGAGATTGGATAAGCTGTAAGTGTCCCCCGACACTAGTGCTCGCTCTGGGGGAAGCCTCCAAAATTGACCCCCAACTCATCTGAATGAGCTGAGTGAACCAAGTTTTTTTGGGCCAGTATGGAATGATGGTCTTGCCAGATTTTCATCAATACCCTCGGAATCAAGGAAACTGGAGGGAAGATGTAGGCCAGCCTGAACCTCCAAGGGATTGACAGAGCATCTACCACCACAGGATTGTCCTCCCTGTGCACCTTGGCGTTGAACCTCGTTGCCATGAGATTGATCTCTGACATACCCCAGCTGAGCGAAATCTCCTTGAAGATGTCTGGATGAAGAGACCACTCTCCAGTAGGAAGACCTCTGCTCAGGCGATCCGCAATCACATTGTCAGTGCCCCGGATGTGGACGGCCGATAAATGGGTGAGGTTCACTTCTGTCCAATCCAAAGTCACACCTCTCTCTCTCTCTCTCTCTCTCTCAGGAGACTTTGTGACCTCGCGCCTCCCTGCTTGTTGATATATAGAACAGCCGTCATGCTGTCTGATTGAACCTTCACCACCTTGCCTTGGATGTAAGGCACAAAGTGGAATAGTGCTAATCTGATGGCCCTGATCGCTAGGAGATTTGAAGACAACATCTTCTCCTGGGATGACCAAGACCCCTGGACTGTTTTGTCCAACAAATGCGCTCCCCAGCCTATGAGGAATGCGCCTGTGGTAAGTATCAGGAACCTGACTGAGGTGGCTGGCTGAAGATTGGACTTGTTCCAATTGATTATCCATCCCAGTTGATGGAGAAAGGAAACAGCTGTTTGACTATGTTGGGACAGGATCGCTTGAGGAGGCTGTGAAAAGCCAATCATCTAGGTAAAGGACTATACATAGTCCCTGAAGTCTTAAAGCTGCCACCACTGAAACTACCACTTTGGTAATTGTGTGTGGGGATGAAGAAATTAAATTAGGAGGGCCACGAACTGCGAGTGCTTTAGAACTCCCTGAATTTGGACAGCGATCCCTAATCTTCTGGACCCAGAATGGATGGGAATATGAAGATAAGAATCCTTGAGGTCCAAGGTTGCCAGGAAATCCCCCGGCATAAGAAGATTGATGACAGACTGTATTGTTTCCATGCAGAAACATTTGTGTCTGATAGACTTAAGATTTATCAACCGGTCTATCATCATTCTCCAGTGACTTTGGGGACCAGGAACACAGGAGAATAGATGCCTGCCCCCTGCTCCTGAAGAGGAACCTCTTCCAAGGATCCCTTTGAGATATCCTAGAATGTAGGCTTCCAAAACTGTTTGTTGGAAGGTAAAAGTCTGGCCCTGACAAACTTGTCTGGAGAAGTACTGTCCAATTCCCCTCTAACCTTCCGAGACTATTCGAAGGACCCAAGGACCTGAATATGAGCTTCCCAGGATGACAGGAAATGCTGAAGGCGACCGCCCACAGGAATGGAAGAAAGGAGTGGAGACAGAATGGGAGCACTGGAAACAATCCAAGAACCTCCCAGAGGCCCCTGGAGTGTCTAGCGCCCCTGTCTTAGGACCCCCCCCAATCTTTTTGGGAGCCTGACTCTGGCTCCATACCTTTTGCCTCGACCACAAGAGGACAGCTGAGGAAGAGATTTCCCCTTCCTATCAGACAGCCCCTCCATAATGCAGTCGAGTTCGGTCCCAAACAGAATGCCAGGCTCATAGGACATAGCACAAAGGGTATGCTTGGAGGATGTATCCGACCTTCAAGGTTTAAGCCACAGAGGGCGACGGCCCGCAGAGGAGAGAGCCATGGATTTAGCCGCAAGTTTTAATTGTTGGGGAACAGCATCACAGTGAAAATCGATCGCTAAGCTAGCGGACTTACAGGAGGCAAGGATGTCGCCTCTAGAGAGCCCCTGATATAAGTCAGACAGAGGGAAAAACGTTACTTCAGCAGAAGAAATAGCCACCGTAGCCAGCAGATGAGGCAGTAGAATAAGCCCCCATGGTAATCATGTTGGATGAGACCAAATCTTTTACCCAGACAACCATGTTCTGAATGGTCGCCTCTTGCTGGGCTTGACTTCCAGCACGACAAGACGGGCAACGGCGGGAAAATTGGTAATCATCCTCTAGTGGTTCCAGGCAATCATGGCTCTGGAGAGGTTTCTAGCCTTCCTAGAGGCAGCGTCCCTTGGCTCTGTACGTTGAAGACATGCTCAGAAAAAAGAGCAAAAAGTGTTTAAGGAGGGGGGGGGGGGGGGGGGGAATAATTAGCAAGAAGAAAATTCGACCGAGCAAAGCATAGAATAGGGAAAGCTGAAGAACTAATAGCAAAAGCTAAGCAGTTAGTAGTGCGGGCAGCATTGCTCCTGCGGACGCTCGACGACCATTTCCTGTCCTTGTTCTCTTATTAGAAATCCTGTCAGCGGTGGCCGCTGCCGGCGAAGTTCCTATAAACTGTGGTAAAACATGACGGAAAGAGACCGAGCGCTACAGAGCGACCACAAGTCACAGAGGGTATCACTGTCAGGGTGGATCACAGCCGTATCTAAACCGATCCTGTGTGATTGTGGTAGCCATGGGGGGGGGGGGGGGGGCGCAGTAGATGTCCTCCAACTGGTTAATTAATCCAATAATCCGTGAGGCCTAAATATCTTGTCAAGATACATACAGATACATTGTTACAACAGAAGAATGGAAATTTGGTCACTGTCCCTTTAAATTTAACTTTTTATAGCAGCTTTACTGAATTTTAGGATTTCTATTTAGCAGTGTTTCCCAAGCAAGGAGCCTCCAACTGTTGCAAAACTACAACTCCCAGCATGCCCGGACAGCCGTTGGCTGTCCGGGCATGCTGGGAGTTGTAGTTTTGCAACAGCTGAAGGCACCCGGTTTGGGAAACACTGCACTACGGTTGCCAGCTAGATTGTATTTTCCTACCACACTTCTTAGACTGCCCCTGGTAAAGCTGGGTGACCTGCAGTACACTGCTCACAGGTGTCACCCAGCTGTCCTGTGATGTGATCCTGTGTTCATAGACTTGTAGGGGGGACAGACCGAAACTGCTACAATCTGGGAAGAGAAGGGTCATGTAATATTGAGGGACTCCACCCCCTTTTGGCCCCACCCATTATGAGGCTCCGCCCTTCATGGCCACACCCATTACAAGCAATATAAATATTAGCTATCTATTCCCATCCTGGGTCATACTAGATACTTTCCAGGGAGCGACTGTATCTAATCTTTTGTACAATACTGTCTAAGACATTGTATCTAATCTTTTCCAGGGTGATACTGTGAACCGAGCCACTTTATCTAATCCTATCCATTGATATTGTCTGAGTCACTGTATCTAATTCCGTTCAGAGTGATGCGGTCAGAGCCAAAGTATCTAATCCGACGCAGTAATATTGTCTGCTAAACCACTGTATCTAATCCTATCCAGTGTGATGCCGTCTGAGTCATTGTATCTAATCTTAACCAGCGATATGCAGTTAGTATGACACAAGTCAGGATTAGGCGTAGACATTCAACAGACAGTGTATCCATCATATTTAGTCAGCTGAGTATCTAATCCTATTGTGTGATGCAGTCTGATGGGCTGAGATACAATGCTTTATAATACGGCTATATGACTATTACACATGATTGATTTAGATACAATATCATCCATATTATAAAGCATTGTATCCAAGCCCATCATGTGTGATACAGTGATTTATAATAAGGCTATATGATTGGCTTAGATACAGTGCTATATGATTGCATCTAAGCCAATCATAGTCTAATTATAAAGCACTGTATTTAGGCTCATGTGCGATACAATCATAGCACTGTATCTAAGCCCATCGTGTGTGATACAATTATATAGCCTTATCATAAAGCATGGTATCACACATGATGGGCTTTGATACAGTGCTATATGATTGTATCACGTGATAAGCTTAGATACAATAATTTAGCATTGTATCTAAGCTTATCATGTGTGATACAATCATATAGCCTTATTATAAAGCATTGTATCCAAGCCCATCATGTGTGATACAATCATAGCCTTATTATAAAGCATTGTATCACACATGATGGGCTTGGATACAATGCTTTATAATAAGGCTATGATTGTATCACGTGATAAGCTTAGATACAGTGCTTTATAATAAGGCTATATGACTATTACACATGATAGTGTTTTATAATATGGCCATATTATTGTATCTAAATCCATAAAGTGTAATAGTCATATAGTCCTATTATAAAGCACTGTATCTAAGCCCATCATGTGTGATACAATCATATAGCCTTATTATAAAGCAGTTACACAGTGCACGTCCCCGCTCCATTTCAGCAGCGCATTACAGGATAGATTGTCCAACCCCCATAGAGTCACAGACCGCGCACATTCACAAGTTGTAAAGTTTTTATTAAAAATATCTCAAGAAAGAAAAAAAATCTAGAATATTTATTAATGGTTCTGCCTCTGTATAAGCTCTGAATAAAAACCACGTCACCAGATACATGCAGAAAAAACACTCGGATACAAGCGGACGGCGCTCACGCCCTACACACGCACACAGCCCCTGGGGGGCGCCACTGGACTGTACACTGACGCCTGCCGCCCCGGACACAGACGTAGAGAAAAATCTATTTAATCATCTTTTATAACGAGAACTTCCCAATGATCTGTTCAGGGGGGGGGGGGAGGGGGGAAACCATCCTCCCTGGAGAGAGGACCCCGACACGCCCCCTAAAACATAATTCATAAAACGAGACTCCGACATCTCCACGTCTACATACCAGGACCGACGCCGCCGCCACAACCACAACTTTGGCAAATTATTATTATTTTTTTTAAACACTGATGGCAACTAATCCCGCGCCAGCGAATCCTCCCAGACCCCAAGGGGTTAACTTTATACATATGAAGATTCTATACAAAAAGGGGGAGTGTAATAGACATGTGACCAGCCAGATCACTCCCCCTTCTCCCTAACCTGGGATGATGGCGGCTCCTGTGCAGGACTGCGCCCTGCTCCTGTGATGAGAGTTCGGATATCTACGGCGGCGGCCATGTTGTCTGCTGTAGAAGAGTCTATTGGCCGCCTACGGTGAGTTCTCGTAGATAAGACTGGGTGAGGCTGTGCAGCTCCTCTAAGGCGTAGTCCTCGGGCATGGGCAGGCGTCCGATGTGGGGGGCGAGCAGTCTGAGGGGGACGCGCTGGACGTCCGTGTCGTCCGATTCAGGACAGTGCTGTAAACGCAAGACCACGCGGAGGATGTTCGCCACGCGCTTCGCCATTTCTGAGAAAAGATTATTATTTGTTAGTGAAAAAATCCCCCACAAATCCCGTCTCCCCCCCCCCCCAGATCCGTCAGATGGAAAGTGCCGCTATACATCATGTAAACATTGCGTTCCTGCGTTGGATCGCACCTAACCCGGAAAACATTTTTATAAAAAAATACATTTGAATAAATAAAAGAAAAATCACTAGAGGGGCTCTGTCATACATAACATGTAGGGTTAATACTAGAGATGAGCAAACTTACAGCAAATTCGATTTGTCACGAACTTCTCGGCTCGGCAGTTGATGACTTATCCTGCATAAATTAGTTCAGCTTTCAGGTGCTCCGGTGGCTGGAGACTCTTTCCTAGGACTGTATCCACCTTTTCCAGCCCACCGGAGCACCGGAAAGCTGAACTAATTTATGCAGGATAAGTTATCAACTGCCGAGCAGAGAAGTTCGTGACGAATCGAATTTACTGTAAGTTCGCTCATCTCTAGTCAATACATACATATTTATCCTTCATACATTTTAACCCTAAATGATCATGTAAAAAATAAATAAAAACAAAAAAGTTCCAGACTATAAAGTCTGGTCAAAGGTCTTGAGTCGTTTTGTAGTTCGGAGCTTTATTGTCAGTGTAAAGTGTTTTTTGTTTGGCTTTGGTTTTTATGGTTATTTTTTTTATCCAGGATCCAGCCTAGAGTAAAAAATGAAGATTTAAAAATGTTCACTACTTACAAGCAGAGAAACTCCACTATCAATATTTATCAGTCTAGAGCAGTGGTCTTTAACCTGCGGACCTCCAGATGTTGCAAAACTACAAATCCCAGCATGCCCGGACAGCCAACGGCTGTCCGGGCATGCTGGGAGTTGTAGTTTTGCAACATCTGGAGATCCACAGATGGAAGACCACTGATCTAGATCAATATGGCCCAGCAGAAGGCTGTTCAGGCATGCTGGGAGTTGTAGTTTTGCAACATCTGGAGGTCCACAGATGGAAGACCACTGGTCTAGATCAATATGGCCCAGCAGAAGGCTGTTCAGGCATGCTGGGAGTTGTAGTTTTGCAACATCTGGAGGTCCACAGATGGAAGACCACTGATCTAGATCAATATGGCCCAGCAGAAGGCTGTTCAGGCATGCTGGGAGTTGTAGTTTTGCAACATCTGGAGGTCCACAGATGGAAGACCACTGGTCTAGATCAAAATGGCCCAGCGGAAGGCTGTTCAGGCATGCTGGGAGTTGTAGTTTTGCTACAGCTGGAGGCACCCTGTTTGGGAAACACTGGTCTAGATCTTTACACTGCACCCAGTCGTGGTTTCTAGAATTAAACCCCCATTCTTTACACTATATGCTGCATTTCTCATGAGTCCAGGCTGCTGTTCAGCAGCCTGGACACAGTCATGAGAAATGCAGTTTGTTTGCCCCCAGAATGCAGCCTGCAGTGTAAAGAATGAAGGATTTAGTTATTTTCACTATTTATAAGCAGATAAACTCCACTGATGAGAATTCTCACCCATCAATCTAGATCTGGTATAGATGTCAATAAGAATTAAAACCTCCATTCTTTACACTGCAGGCTGCATCCTCGAGGGATGAAAAAATAGAAAATACACAATAATACTTTGAAGTTTTGGGCCCTTTGTGGTACACTTTCTATTTAACAGGGGTTTGTATCTCCCCAGGATGCAGCCTGCAGGGTAAAGAATGGAGGTTTACTTCTGGTTTTCCTGACTTCATCCTTTATTTTATAGATTTCTATAAATTGTTTGAGGGTTTTCTTAGAGATGCTATTTTGGATTATCTTGATAAGAATAACTATATGACTCCATATCACATGGCTTTATGAGGGATCGGTCCTGTCACCTGATCAGCTTTTATGAGGAGGTGAGCTCCAGACTGGACCAGGGGGAATCACTGGATGTCGTATATCTGGATTTTTCCAAAGCATTTGATACGGGGCCACATAAAAGATTGGTGCATAAAATGAGAAGGATGGGACTGGGGGAGAATGTGTGTAAGTGGGTAAGTAACTGGCTCAGTGATAGGAAACAGAGGGTGGTTATTAATGGTACTTATTCTGATTGGGTGACTGTTACTAGTGGGGACCACAGGGGTCAGTCTTGGGTCCTGTTCTGTTTAATATATTTATTAATGACATTGTAGAGGGGTTGAATAGTAAAGTAGCAATCTTTGCAGATGATACTAAACTCTGTAAAGCGGTAAACACTATAGAGCACTGTGTATAGTAGATAACACTATAGAGGACAGTGCACTGTTACAAATGGATCTGGATAGGTTGGAGGTTTGGGCTGGGAAGTTGCAGATGAGGCAACACTGATAAATGTAAGGTAATGCACATGGGGAAGAAAAATCTGGACTGGGATTATGTATTAAATGGGACAACACTTGGGACGACTGATGTGGAAAAGGACTTAAGAGTTGTAGTGACCAGTGTCAGGCAGCTGCTGCCAAGGCGAATAAAATCGTGAGTGGGGGGGGGGGGGGGCATCAATAGGGTCATAGATGCCCACGACAAGGAAGTAATTCTACCGCTGTACAAATCACTAGTCAGACCACACATGGAATACTGTGTACAGTACTGGTCAGACCACACCCAGAATACTGTGTACAGTACTGGTCAGACCACACCCAGAATACTGTGTACAGTACTGGTCAGACCACACCCACAATACTGTGTACAGTACTGGTCAGACCACACATAGAATACTGTGTACAGTACTGGTCAGACCACACATAGAATACTGTGTACAGTACTGGGCACCAGTGTACAAGATAGAGATAGTGGAGCTGGAGAGAGTTCAAAGACGAGCAACCAGGGTAATACGGGGAATGGGAGGACTACAGTACCCAGAAAGATTATCAGAATTAGGGTTATTTAGTTTAGAAAAAAGAAGACTTAGGGGCGACCTAATAACTATGTATAAATATATCAGGGGACAGTACAGAGATCTCTCCATGATCTATTTATACCCAGGACTGTATATATAACAAGGATGTGACCTAATAATATATATAATATATCAGGACAGTACAGAGATCTCTCCATGATCTATTTATACCCAGGACTGTATATATAACAAGGAGGTGACCTAATAATATATATAATATATCAGGACTGTATATATAACAAGGGGGTGACCTAATAATATATATAATATATCAGGACAGTACAGAGATCTCTCCATGATATATTTATACCCAGGACTGTATATATAACAAGGAGGTGACCTAATAATATATATAATATATCAGGACAGTACAGAGATCTCTCCATGATCTATTTATACCCAGGACTATATATATATATAACAAGGAGGTGACCTAATAATATATACAATATATCAGGACAGTACAGAGATCTCTCCATGATCTATTTATACCCAGGACTATATATATATATAACAAGGAGGTGACCTAATAATATATATAATATATCAGAACAGTACAGAGATCTCTCCATGATCTATTTATACCCAGGACTGTATATATAACAAGGAGGTGACCTAATAATATATATAATATATCAGGACAGTACAGAGATCTCTCCATGATCTATTTATACCCAGGACTGTATATATAACAAGGAGGTGACCTAATAATATATATAATATATCAGGACAGTACAGAGATCTCTCCATGATCTATTTATACCCAGGACTGTATATATAACAAGGAGGTGACCTAATAATATATATAATATATCAGGACAGTACAGAGATCTCTCCATGATCTATTTATACCCAGGACTGTATATATAACAAGGAGGTGACCTAATAATATATATAATATATCAGGACAGTACAGAGATCTCTCCATGATCTATTTATACCCAGGACTGTATATATAACAAGGAGGTGACCTAATAATATATATAATATATCAGGACAGTACAGAGATCTCTCCATGATCTATTTATACCCAGGACTGTATATATAACAAGGAGGTGACCTAATAATATATATAATATATCAGGACTGTATATATAACAAGGGGGTGACCTAATAATATATATAATATATCAGGGGACAGTACAGAGATCTCTCCATGATCTATTTATACCCAGGACTGTATATATAACAAGGGGGCATCCTCTACGTTTAAAGGAAAGAAGGTTTCTACACCAGCACAGACGGGTTCTTTACTGTAAGAGCAGTGAGACTGTGGAATTCTCTCCCGGAGGAGGTGTCATGGTGAACTCTGTAATAGAATATAAAAGGGTCTGGATGTATTTTTGGAGAATAATAACATTACAGGTTATGTATAATAGATTTATAGGGACAGAATGATGATCCAGGGATTTATTCTGATATTTGGAGTCGGGAAGGAATTTTTACCTCTAGTAGGAGGGTTTTTGCCTCCTCTGGATCAACACAGTAGGGACTCCTTAGGGTTATAAGTTGAACGTGATGGACTCTGGTATAGTATATAGTTCATAAGGTCGAAAAAAAGACCAGATTTAGAGAGATGTTTGGAAATTCTGTAACCTCATGTGACAAATACAATGAAATCTATACTTTACACTGCAGGCTGCAACCAAAAACAACAAGAAGCCCACAAGAAGCCCACAAGAAGCCCACAAGAAGCCCACAAGAAGCCCACAAGAAGCCCACAAGAAGCCAACAAGAAGCCAACAAGAAGCCAACAAGAAGCCCTGCATATAATACAAAGCAGACAATGAAGCTGTTATTACAAGCCCCTTGACCAAGCAGTATAAAAAGGATCAGGGCCACAGCAGGATAAGTTGCGGCTTTGAGACAAGTACAGGGACCTCGGGGCCACTCACCGGACTGCGCCAGGCGATCTTTGGAGTTGTGGCAGTGGATTTGGTCGACCCGGTTACAGACAAACGTCACCTTGGTGTGCAGTCGCTCCAGCTCACAGCCAGAAGATTCATTCTGCAAAAAGAGCAAAAAAATATATAAGTCTCCTGTGCCCACGGCTCCTTATTAACCCTATATACCTGGGGGATCTACCCTCTTCTCTATAAAGGTTAATTCTCTGTAACTGTGCTGAGTGGGCGGCTCCTCCTGGGATGATGTCAGAGCTGTGCAGCCAGATGTCACCTGACACTGCCTGCAGCTCCAACCCCCACTCCATCCAACGCTCAGTCGTCACCTGACACTGCCTGCAGCTCCACCCCCCTCCTCCCCTGAACGCTCAGACGTCACCTGACACTGCCTGCAGCTCCACCCCCCACTTCATCCAACGCTCAGACGTCACCTGACACACACTGCCTGCAGCTCCACCCCCACCCCCTCCTCCACCCAGTGCCCGGACGTCACCTGACACACTACCTGCTGCAGCTCCACCCCCCCTCCTCCATCCGACGCCCAGACGTCACCTGACACACTACCTGCTGCAGCTCCACCCCCCACTTCCACCCAGCGCCCGGACGTCACCTGTCGGATGTGGTTGAGGGTCTCTATGATGCTGATGTAGTCCATGTAGACCTGTCCGGCCGTGTCCCAGCCCTGGATGTGCACACAGTTCTCGGGCCGGGACAGCACGTCCAGGAAGCTGCGCAGATACTGGTAGTTCTCGTTGATAATTGCGTCTGAAAAGACAAAAATGGATACTTCCCATCATTCCCTGCTCCAGAGTCACCATATACACTTACATATAAGACCGCTCTGCTGTGCAAGAATCCTAAGTGCTTACATGACCAAGAGTTTGTTACAGTGTGTCAGTAGTAGACATCACTACTCTCCCCGAGGATCATAGATCTTTCCTACACTGATACAATGATTATCTATATAAATTATTTTACATATAACAATATAATTTATTCATATGTTTTATAGTATTCGTATTAATATAATATATTTATTATATTTTTTTATATTTTTTATTTTCTTTTATTATTATTGTGTAAATATTATTATGACTATTAATACTACTACTATAATATATTACTACTGATTGCCTATACAGATACCTCTCACAGCTGAGGGTTTGTTGCAACGTATCAGTGTAGACCAGTATTTCTGAACCAGTGCACCTCCAGCTGTTGAAAAACTACAACTTCTAGCTTGCTGAGGGTTTTAATTTTAAAACAGCTGGAGGCACAATGTTGTACACCAGTGTTTCCAAACCAGGGTGCCTCCAGGTGTTGCAAAACTACAACTCCCAGCATGCCTGGACAGCCTATGGCTGTCCAGGCATGCAGGGAGTTGTAGTTTTGCAACATCTGGAGGAACCCTGGTGGGGGAACACTGTTGTAGACAAACTCCTCTATGAGCTTATCTCAGCAGCATCACAAATTCTCTCCTGACTGATACACTGTAACGACCCATCAGAAAATAAAAAAGACATCCCAACGCTGCACCAATATTCACAGCTGAAAGTTTGTTGTGAATACTTCTCACATCTGAGGGTTCGTTACAATGGGTCCAAGATAAATCACAATCACAGATGTGGTAAAATGGAAGCAGAGTCTGTATTGGTCACCGAGGATAAAACCAGATCCGTGTCCACGTCTGTGCAGATGGACGGGTCACACTTTACCTGAGGCCAGATGCCGGCACACCAGCTTGTGGCACTGGTTCCAATGTCCGGACCGTAGTAGGTAGAGCGCCTCCCTGTGGTGGTCTCCCTCCATTCTGGCCCGGATGGCTTTGGCTTCATAAATCCATTCTGCTGGGATGTGGAGCTTCTCTATAAGGAACTTCTCCTTTGTTAGGGTCTCGGGGGTCTCCCTCAGGTCACAGTGTCTGGTCAGCAGCTCCCGCACAGACGTCTCCCGAACACTGGGGAAACAGGAGCGGGATTAGAATACACCAAGACATTTATTACAGAGGCGCCCCTCTACTTACCCCAACCCTCACTGGAGCCCCTCCCCAAACCTCACTGGAGCCCCTACGCTTCACACGACAGGAGCCCAACCCCCCCCCCCCCAACATTATACCCCACAGGAGCTGCTCCCCCCCCCCCCCCAACACTATACCCCACAGGAGCTGCTCCCCCCCCCCCCCCCCCCCAACACTATACCCCACAGGAGCTGCTCCCCCCCCCCCCCCCCAACACTATACCCCACAGGAGCTGCTCCCCCCCCCCCCCCAACACTATACCCCACAGGAGCTGCTCCCCCCCCCCCCCAACACTTCACCCCACAGGAGCTGCTCCCCCAACACTATACCCCACAGGAGCTGCTGCCCCCCAACACTATACCCCACAGGAGCTGCTGCCCCCCCAACACTATACCCCACAGGAGCTGCTCCCCCCCAACACTATACCCAACAGGAGCTGCTCCCCCAACACTATACCCCACAGGAGCTGCTCCCCCAACACTTCACCCCACAGGAGCTGCTCCCCCAACACTATACCCCACAGGAGCTGCTCCCCCAACACTTCACCCCACAGGAGCTGCTCCCCCAACACTATACCCCACAGGAGCTGCTCCCCCCCCCCCCAACACTATACCCCACAGGAGCTGCTCCCCCCCAACACTATACCCCACAGGAGCTGCTCCCCCAACACTATACCCCACAGGAGCTGCTCCCCCAACACTATACCCCACAGGAGCTGCTCCCCCAACACTATACCCCACAGGAGCTGCTCCCCCAACACTATACCCCACAGGAGCTGCTCCCCCCCCCCCCCCCAACACTATACCCCACAGGAGCTGCTCCCCCAACACTATACCCCACAGGAGCTGCTCCCCCAACACTATACCCCACAGGAGCTGCTCCCCCAACGCTACACCCCACAGGAGCTGCTCCCCCCCCCCCCCAACACTATACCCCACAGGAGCTGCTCCCCCCCAACACTATACCCCACAGGAGCTGCTCCCCCCCAACACTATACCCCACAGGAGCTGCTTCCCCCCCCCCAACACTATACCCCACAGGAGCTGCTCCCCCCCAACACTATACCCCACAGGAGCTGCTCCCCCAACACTATACCCCACAGGAGCTGCTCCCCCCCCCCCAACACTATACCTCACAGGAGCTGCTCCCCCCCAACACTATACCCCACAGGAGCTGCTCCCCCCCAACACTATACCCCACAGGAGCTGCTCCCCCAACGCTATACCCCACAGGAGCTGCTCCCCCCCCCCCCCCCCCAACACTATACCCCACAGGAGCTGCTCCCCCAACACTATACCCCACAGGAGCTGCTCCCCCAACGCTATACCCCACAGGAGCTGCTCCCCCAACACTATACCCCACAGGAGCTGCTCCCCCAACACTATACCCCACAGGAGCTGCTCCCCCAACACTATACCCCACAGGAGCTGCTCCCCCAACACTATACCCCACAGGAGCTGCTCCCCCAACACTATACCCCACAGGAGCTGCTCCCCCAACACTATACCTCACAGGAGCCCGTCCCCCGAAGACCCTGTTCCTTACATGTCATTAGGGATGTGAAGCATGACAAATACGGCCCACTCCCACAGCCCCCCGGTCTCCAGCTGCTCGGCATAGCTGGCGTGCAGGATTCCCTGGCTCTGCTGTGAGAGGTGCGTGTAATTCAATGACTGCAGGACCGTCCACAGATGCCAGCTCAGGCGATAGTCCAGGGGGTCGGGGGTCACACTTCTGGGGTCCAAGAGCTGACGAAGATCATAACACCTACAGAGAAAGAGGAGGAGTACAGAGAGCATTACAGTGTGTAGGGAGATCCTGTCCATGTGACAGGCGAGACCCCCCGCCCCCCACAGACAGGCGAGACCCCCCATCCCCCACAGACAGGAGAGCCCCCCACCCCCGAGCATATAGACAGGCAGCTGCCCCCATAATGACACTTACCTGTCGCTGTAGAGCTTCAGGAGGTGGAAGCAGACGTCTCTAGTTATAGCGGACGTATCTGCGTCAATGGTTTCCAGGCGGAGGCCATGTCCTTCTAAGTAGGCGGGCAGTGGGTAAGCAGCGTAGCGGGTGCCCTCATCTGACTCCTGATTAATAGAGACCAGGGGTCAGTGACCAGAACGGTGATGGGTGAGGGGTGGTGGACCATCCGTGTCAGCAGACACCTACCTTAAAGGCGTTCTCATACTGCTGCAGCGCCTGGGAGATTGAGGCGGTGGGCGGCAGCATGTACCAGAGGTGAATAGCCAGTGCCCGCTTCCAATCCAGCTCCGAGCAGACATTAATGCTCTTATCTGATGACTGCCACACCTGAAGAGGAAACACGGGTAACACGGCTGCCATGTAAAAGGCCAATGTACACCAGTGATCTCAAACTGTGGCCCTCCAAATGTTGCAAAACTACAACTCCCAGCATGCCCGGACAGCCAACGGCTTTCCAGGCATGCTGGGAGTTGAAGTTTTGCATCATTTGGAGGGCCACAGTTTGAGACCACTGCACAAAAGGATCACATAAGATGAAAGCCTTGATTTAACTTTCAGGGACAGTGTGGATCCTTTGGAGAAGACAGACAGGCTTTGGGCTGTCCAGGCATGCTGGGAGTTGAAGTTTTGCAACATCTGGAGGGCCACAGTTTGAGACCACTGATTTATACAGATCCTACAGCAACAGGCACTTACCGGGGTGGCGGACAACAAGGCGTAGACCTTCAGCCGCTCCTCCTGGATGAACGTGTCCACCTGCAGATTCTTCCAGTCCACCAGCTGCATTAGATTGAGCTCCACAACCTGCTGACTGCCGACCAACTGAGAGAGCAACATGGCCAGACGGTGGTCACCTGCGCAGGACAACACATACGTCTTATATTTCAGTCCTACAGGGGTCCCCCCCCCCCCACCCCCATACTAATACAACGTTACATTAAAGGGGTACTCCGGTGCAAAACTATTTTTCAAATCAACTGGTGCCAGAAAGTAAAACCGATTTGTAAATTACTTCTATATAAAAAAAAATCTTATTCCATCCAGTACTTATCAGCTGCTGTATGCTCCACAGGAAGTGGTATGTCTTTCTGGAGTTCTTTTCTGTTGGACCACAGTGCTCTCTGCTGACACCTCAGTCCATGTCAGGAACTGTCCAGAGAGCACTGTGGTCAGACTGAAAAGAATTCCATTAAGAAATAAATAAAACATCCTCTGTTGCAGCATATAGCAGCTTATAAGTACTGGAAGGATTTTTAATATAAGTAATTTACAAATCTGTTTCTTTCTATTTTCCACTGGAGTACCCCTTTGTACCCCTTTAAAGGGGAACTCCGGTGGAATTTTTTTTTTTGACGAATCAACTGGTGCCAGAAAGTTAAACAGATTTGTAAATTACTTCTATTTAAAATCTTAACCCTTCTAGTACTTATCAGCTGCTGCATACTACAGAGAAATTTGTGAAGTTCTTTTCAGCCTGACAACAGTGCTCTCTGCTGACACCTCTGTCCGTGTCAGGAACTGTCCAGAACAGGAGGTTTTCTTTGGGGATTTGCTTTTAATCTGGGCAGTTCCTGACACGGACAGAGGTGTCAGCAAAGAGCACTGTTGTCAGGCAGAAAAGAAATTCACAAATTTCTCTGTTTTATATAGCAGCTAATATGTACTAGAAGGATTAAGATTTTTTTTAAATAGAAGTAATTTACAAATCTGTTTCTGTTTTCCACTGGAGTACCCCTTTAAGTGGTCCCATTGGAGTAATTTTAGTTAATATCCTGGGGAATTATCACACTGGGGAATTACTGCAGACGCAAAGTTATGTAAACAAATGTGTCTCTTATCGGTTTTAACAGAGTTTAATACACAAGAGGTTTCAATAATCCTGATTGTTTCGTTAGATTAACCCTTCAGAGCAGTGAGAAAATGATGTTTCATCCATGGTGCACTGCCATTTCTCATTCTCTACATTTTTTTGACAATATGACTTAGATTGGTCAGAGAAGTAAGGGAGAAAGTAACTGTGTGTACTCCCGACAAACATCACAGGATCATCAGGATTTACACAATCCAATACTATATAAATGGATTGCGGAGGGAGTAGGGTGTCACTGATGCACTGGGTTTCCAATGTGAGCATAAAGGAAAAACTGCAGCACGGCATGGAAAGGGTTACACTAAACTCTTTGCTGCTGAGAAGTCAAAGAGGGCGGTGGAAAGCAGAAGATAAACTTATTTGCACCAGCATATCTGAGCGATGGGAGAAAAGCTTTGATTTACCTTTCCAGGACCTGCGTACATCATCTATAGCAGACAGACTGGCTCAGCCTGCAGATATACAGCACAGGCTCTCTTCTGCACATAGCAGTACCGAAGCTCCATCCCCACTTACTGTTTTCTGTCCTAAACTTAGCATTATTATTAGAGACAGATTGCCCTTGATAACAGGCGGTGGAGAGCAGATTGCTGGGAAGTGAGACACCCAGTGGCCAAGATTTCAGACCAGATTTTTTTTCTGGGGGGTAAGAAGCCATTTGTGGTAAATTAAGTGGCTATTTAGGAATAGAAAAACAGAGCCAATTTCTTCCAAAAACAGTCACATCTGTTCCCAGCGTGTGGTATTACAACTTTGCTCCATTCATTTTAACAGAACTGAGCTGCAATACCCCACAACCTGGCTCCGCTTGGCCTAACCCTGGATAACCCCTTTTAAAGAGTTGTCCAGACTGTCAAAAAAGTTTATATCCCTGGGTCTCAAGTCTTGAGATTGTAAACTATGACCTGCAGTGCGATGGTCGCTCCGTCTCAGTCTCTGCATAGACCAGCATTTCCCAACCAGGGTGCCTCCAGCTGTTGCAAAACCACAACTACCTGCATGCCCGCAGGGCATGCAGGTAGTTGTAGTTTTGCAACAGCTGGAGGCATCCTCGTTGGGAAACGCTGGCATAGACAACTGCAGTTAAGAGTCGGATTTTATTGGCTATTACTCCCGATTGCAGCAGGACTGACAACTGTGTGGAAGACAAAAAAATTAATTAAAAAATTCTCTCAAATGACGTAACCATTAGTGTTGAGCACGAATATTCGTAATGCTGCAATTCGCGAATATTTACAATATAGTGCTATACATTCGTAATGACGAATATTCATTTTTTTTGTTTTTTTTTCCCATGCAAATTTTACGCAAATTTCCCAAGCAAATTTTCAGGATTTTTTATATGCACATTTTTATGCAAATTTTCGCATGGGAAAAAAAAAAAAGGGAATGAACATAGCGAATATCGCGAACATAGGACGAATAATCGTCAATATATTCGCGAAATATCGCGAATTTGAATATGGTCCCTGCTGCTTATCACTAGTAACCATTTAACACTTGCCACTCACTGGATTTCTGCGCCAGCCGACACGCCTCACTGATCCGACAGCCGGTCAGGAAGCTGAACACTGCGTCGATGGGCCGCTCATGGCGGTGAAGCGCCACCTCCTCTTCTATGCGTTCTGCCGCGGTTTCAGCCAGCCAATGAGAGAAAGCCTTCCTGCGCTGCAGCCGCTCCACGTACTCATTCACCTCGTCCAGACTGGTCTCCAGCTCCCGCAGCTGACCCCACAGGGCCTTACAGAGGGTCCACGTCAGACACCACTGCTTCACAACCGCTGCCGAAAAGAGAAACGGAGGAAGAGGGTGAGAACAAAGATGAGGAATGAACCGGGGGCAGGGCACGAGGGTCTGAGGTCACTCACGTTCAGTCTGTGTAGACTCCTGGCAGAACTCGCTGGCCCATCCTGCATAGTCGTGGATGGCGGAGTTCCCAGGGTTAGGCACGAGCCGTGGGCACCGCTCCCTCTGCACCGTACTGTTCTTCAGGGCAATTTCCAAGGGGATCAGGTAGGACTGCAGATCTTGGCTCTTCTGTTCTAGACTCAGCTTCTCCAAGTAAACCTTAAAGGGGCTCTCTGTAAGACTGAGGAGTAAGAAGGCTCTTAAAGGGGTATTCCAATCTGGGACATTTACAGCATATGTCACAAATGACCTCCACGTGGGGCTCCCGCCTCTCCTATAGCGACCTCAGGCCAACATGGGAGACTTTAGTGGGAGTTGAGCAGATAGTGTTGGCCCTCAAACTGTGCAAAGCGTCTGCTACGGCTGTTTTTCAGCTTCCTGACCACCTCCGACCATTGAACAATCTGGGAAAGCTGGGTGACTGGGTAGGTGTGTGTGAAAGTTGGATGACTGGGTCTTAACTGTCAGGGAAAGCTGGGTGACTGACTAGTAGCTGTGTGTGTGTGTGTGTGTGTGTCTGGGAAAGCTGGTCAACTGGGTAGTAGGTGTGTGTGAGAAAGTTTGGTGACTTGGTAGTAGGTGTGTGTGTAAGGGAAAACTGGTTGACTGGGTAGTAGGTGTGTGTGTGAGAGAGAAAGTTGGGTGATTTGGTCGTAGGTGTGTGTGTATGGGAAAGCTGGATGACACTGTAGTAGGTGTGTCTTGGAAAGCTGGGTGACTGTAGTAGGTGTGTCTTGGAAAGCTGGGTGACTGTAGTAGGTGTGTCTTGGAAAGCTGGGTGACTCTGTAGTAGGTGTAGGTCTGAGGATGTTGGGTGGCTGTGTGTGTCTTGGAAAGCTGGGCTGCTATAAATATGGCTGCAGGTACCCAAATATACTTCAGACTGTACCTTAAAGTGTTACGGTCGTTCACCTTTAAAATGTTGATCACACCGGGTGTCACTCCCGAGACCCGCTGCAGTAGTCATCAGCCGGGGAGGCGGGCGGCATTGAGCTCCATTCCTTGGCCGGATGAGAGATCTGTCCATTTCTCTGCATAGAAGAGTACGGCCGGGAGTGGAGCACAATGGTGCCCGACTACACGGCTAATAATGATGGCAGTGGCCCTCAGGAGTGACACCCGATGCGATCACCTGTGCACGTGACAGAAGTGATCGAGTGCGAGATGTGAGTCTTCAGGGACAGTCTGGAGTCTATTTACACCAGGTTTCAAAGCCGCTCCCCCCGATCAGGTTTTATCATGCTCTACGGCAGTGTTTCCCAACCAGTGTGCCTGCAGATGTTGCAATACTACAACTCCCAGCATGCCTGGACAGCCTTTGGCTGTCCAGGCATGTTAGGAGTTGTAGTTTTGCAACACCTGGAGGCCCCCTGGTTGGGAAACGCTGCTCTATGGTCACTTACGATTTAGCAGACACCGGTTGGTGCAGGAATCTGTAGTCCATGGCGTCCTCGTCGTCTGTCTCGTCCCTCTCTGTGGAGCCGCTCAGCAGGTCTCCACTATGGGCCAGCGTCCAGTTGGGGCCCCAGCCTACAGAGAAGGAGCGCCCCATGAAGAGCGCCATGTCCATCAGCAGCTTCCCCCTCCCTGCAGACATGGACTTGTCCAGAGGCACCGGACCCTGCTGTCTGAAGGTCCCCACAGCCCTCGGCTGCACCTCGGGGGCGGGGGATGGCATCTTGAAGGCAGAAGCGAGGGGTCCCAGAGGGGGCCACAGAGCCGAGGAGGAGGGGGGGAGCTTGGGGCTCTGAGAGGAGAGAGGAGAATCCTTGTGCTTCAGAGCGGTGGGTCCTGAAAACCTGGACTGCAGCAGACCGCCTGGAGAGGAATCACATGATGTTATACACAGTACTGTATAGAGTATATAGTGTTATACACAGTGCTGTACAGTTTATATATAGTGCTATACACAGTGCTGTACAGAGTATATATAGTGCTATACACCGTGCTGTCCAGAGTATATATAGCGTTATACACCGTGCTGTCCAGAGTATATATAGTGTTATACACCGTACTGTCCAGAGAGTATATAGTGTTATACACCGTACTGTCCAGAGAGTATATAGTGTTATACACAGTGCTGTATAGAGTATATAGTGTTATACACAGTGCTGTATAGAGTATAGTGTTATACACCGTGCTGTATAGAGTATATAGTGTTATACACAGCACTGTATAGAGTATATAGTGTTATACACCGTACTGTATAGAGTATATAGTGTTATACACAGCACTGTATAGAGTATATAGTGTTATACACAGTACTGTATAGAG
Organism: Hyla sarda; assembly: GCF_029499605.1. Taxonomy (NCBI): domain Eukaryota; kingdom Metazoa; phylum Chordata; class Amphibia; order Anura; family Hylidae; genus Hyla; species Hyla sarda. The sequence goes on from NC_079190.1 coordinate 1,251,657, forward strand.
TATATAGTGTTATACACAGTACTGTATAGAGTATAGTGTTATACACAGTACTGTATAGAGTATATAGTGTTATACACAGTGCTGTATAGAGTAGTGTTATACACAGTACTGTATAAAGTATATAGTGTTATACACAGTGCTGTATAGAGTATATAGTGTTATACACAGCGCTGTATAGAGTATATAGTGTTATACACAGCGCTGTATAGAGTATATAGTGTTATACACAGTGCTGTATAGAGTAGTGTTATACACAGTGCTGTATAGAGTAGTGTTATACACAGTGCTGTATAGAGTAGTGTTATACACAGTGCTGTATAGAGTAGTGTTATACACAGTGCTGTATAGAGTATATAGTGTTATACACAGTACTGTATAGAGTATATAGTGTTATACACCGTGCTGTATAGAGTATATAGTGTTATACACAGTGCTGTATAGAGTAGTGTTATACACAGTGCTGTATAGAGTAGTGTTATACACAGCACTGTATAGAGTATATAGTGTTATACACAGCACTGTATAGAGTATATAGTGTTATACACAGCACTGTATAGAGTATATAGTGTTATACACAGCACTGTATAGAGTATATAGTGTTATACACAGCACTGTATAGAGTATATAGTGTTATACACAGCACTGTATAGAGTATATAGTGTTATACACCGTACTGTATAGAGTATATAGTGTTATACACCGTACTGTATAGAGTATATAGTTTTATACACAGTACTGTATAGAGTATATAGTGTTATACACAGTACTGTACAGAGTATATATAGTGTTATACACAGTACTGTAGAGTATATAGTGTTATACACAGCACTGTATAGAGTATATAGTGTTATACACAGTGCTGTATAGAGTATATAGTGTTATACACAGTGCTGTATAGAGTATATAGTGTTATACACAGTGCTGTAAACCAAAGTCGAGCGGACCGGAGTCGGCGTTACACTTTATACATTATATACGGCAGGGATACGGGAGACGCCCGGTTTTAGCTAAAATATATATAAAAATTCTAACACCAAAAGTGATGATCTTCTTGGTGCCTTCACATAGCGACGCTCCTGTTCCCACCTAAATACCCGGAGGGGACAGATTGTGCCAGACTCACCGCTGGGCGACTGCGCCGAAGACATAAACCTCCCGGGTGACCTGATGTGAGAGGCGTCCAGGGCAGATGGGAAGTGGGCGAGATGGGTGAGGAGGTCACCGCCCTCATCCTCCAGTAAGAGAGAAGCCTTCATCACCTGCACACGTCATGGGACAAAAAATACACCTAAATAAAGGGTCTTCAGTCTGGAGGACTACAAGTACCAGCAGAGGCTACTGAGTAATGGGGCGTACGATAGTGTATATAGTGGGGTGCAGTGAGGACTAGTAATGGGGTGTATGGTATATAGTGGGGCGCAGTGAGGACTAGTAATGGGGTGTATGATGAATAGTGGGGTGCAGTGAGGACTAGTAATGGGGTGTATGATGAATAGTGGGGTGCAGTGAGGACTAGTAATGGGGCGTATGATGAATAGTGGGGTGCAGTGAGGACTAGTAATGGGGTGTATGATGGATAGTGGGGTGCAGTGAGTAGTAATGTGGTGTATGATGAATAGTGGGGTGCAGTGAGGACTAGTAATGGGGTGTATGATGGATAGTGGGGCACAGTGAGGACTAGTAATGGGGTGTATGATGGATAGTGGGGTGCAGTGAGGACTAGTAATGGGGTGTATGATGGATAGTGGGGTGCAGTGAGGACTAGTAATGGGGTGTATGATGGATAGTGGGGCACAGTGAGGACTAGTAATGGGGTGTATGATGGATAGTGGGGTGCAGTGAGGACTAGTAATGGGGCGTATGATGGATAGTGGGGTGCAGTGAGGACTAGTAATGGGGCGTATGATGGATAGTGGGGTGCAGTGAGTAGTAATGGGGTGTATGATGGATAGTGGGGTGCAGTGAGTAGTAATGTGGTGTATGATGGATAGTGGGGTGCAGTGAGGACTAGTAATGGGGTGTATGGTATATAGTGGGGCGCAGTGAAGACAAGTAATGGGGTGTATGATGAATAGTGGGGTGCAGTGAAGACAAGTAATGGGGTGTATGATGAATAGTGGGGTGCAGTGAGTAGTAATGGGGTGTATGATGAATAGTGGGGTGCAGTGAGTAGTAATGGGGTGTATGATGTATAGTGGGGCGAAGTGACGACTAGTAATGGGGTGTATGATGAATAGTGGGGTGCAGTGAGGACTAGTAATGGGGCGTATGATGAATAGTGGGGTGCAGTGAGGACTAGTAATGGGGTGTATGATGGATAGTGGGGTGCAGTGAGTAGTAATGTGGTGTATGATGAATAGTGGGGCACAGTGAGGACTAGTAATGGGGTGTATGATGGATAGTGGGGTGCAGTGAGGACTAGTAATGGGGTGTATGGTATATAGTGGGGCGCAGTGAAGACAAGTAATGGGGTGTATGATGAATAGTGGGGTGCAGTGAAGACAAGTAATGGGGTGTATGATGAATAGTGGGGTGCAGTGAGTAGTAATGGGGTGTATGATGAATAGTGGGGTGCAGTGAGTAGTAATGGGGTGTATGATGTATAGTGGGGCGAAGTGACGACTAGTAATGGGGTGTATGATGAATAGTGGGGTGCAGTGAGGACTAGTAATGGGGCGTATGATGAATAGTGGGGTGCAGTGAGGACTAGTAATGGGGTGTATGATGGATAGTGGGGTGCAGTGAGTAGTAATGTGGTGTATGATGAATAGTGGGGCACAGTGAGGACTAGTAATGGGGTGTATGATGGATAGTGGGGTGCAGTGAGGACTAGTAATGGGGTGTATGATGGATAGTGGGGTGCAGTGAGTAGTAATGGGGTGTATGATGGATAGTGGGGTGCAGTGAGTAGTAATGGGGTGTATGATGGATAGTGGGGTGCAGTGAGTAGTAATGGGGTGTATGATGGATAGTGGGGTGCAGTGAGTAGTAATGGGGTGTATGATGGATAGTGGGGTGCAGTGAGTAGTAATGGGGTGTATGATGGATAGTGGGGTGCAGTGAGTAGTAATGGGGTGTATGATGGATAGTGGGGTGCAGTGAGGACTAGTAATGGGGTGTATGGTATATAGTGGGGCGCAGTGAAGACAAGTAATGGGGTGTATGATGAATAGTGGGGTGCAGTGAGTAGTAATGGGGTGTATGATGAATAGTGGGGTGCAGTGAGTAGTAATGGGGTGTATGATGTATAGTGGGGCGAAGTGACGACTAGTAATGGGGTGTATGATGAATAGTGGGGTGCAGTGAGTAGTAATGGGGTGTATGATGTATAGTGGGGCGAAGTGACGACTAGTAATGGGGTGTATGATGAATAGTGGGGCGCAGTGAGGACTAGTAATGGGGTGTATGATGGATAGTGGGGCGCAGTGAGTAGTAATGGGGTGTATGATGAATAGTGGGGCGCAGTGAGTAGTAATGGGGTGTATGATGAATAGTGGGGCGCAGTGAGGACTAGTAATGGGGTGTATGATGAATAGTGGGGTGCAGTGAGTAGTAATGAGGCGTATGATGGATAGTGGGGTGCAGTGAGTAGTAATGGGGTGTATGATGGATAGTGGGGTGCAGTGAGGACTAGTAATGGGGTGTATGATGATAGTGGGGTGCAGTGAGTAGTAATGGGGTGTATGATGAATAGTGGGGTGCAGTGAGGACTAGTAATGGGGTGTATGATGAATAGTGGGGCGCAGTGAGGACTAGTAATGGGGTGTATGATGAATAGTGGGGAGCAGTGAGTAGTAATGGGGTGTATGATGAATAGTGGGGTGCAGTGAGTAGTAATGAGGCGTATGATGGATAGTGGGGTGCAGTGAGTAGTAATGGGGTGTATGATGGATAGTGGGGTGCAGTGAGGACTAGTAATGGGGTGTATAATGAATAGTGGGGTGCAGTGAGTAGTAATGGGGCGTATGATGGATAGTGGGGTGCAGTGAGTAGTAATGGGGTGTATGATGAATAGTGGGGCGCAGTGAGTAGTAATGGGGTGTATGATGAATAGTGGGGCGCAGTGAGTAGTAATGGGGTGTATGATGAATAGTGGGGCGCAGTGAGTAGTAATGGGGTGTATGATGAATAGTGGGGCGCAGTGAGTAGTAATGGGGTGTATGATGAATAGTGGGGCGCAGTGAGTAGTAATGGGGTGTATGATGAATAGTGGGGCGCAGTGAGTAGTAATGGGGTGTATGATGAATAGTGGGGCGCAGTGAGGACTAGTAATGGGGTGTATGATGGATAGTGGGGCGCAGTGAGGACTAGTAATGGGGTGTATGATGGATAGTGGGGCGCAGTGAGGACTAGTAATGGGGTGTATGATGGATAGTGGGGTGCAGTGAGTAGTAATGGGGTGTATGATGAATAGTGGGGTACAGTGAGGACTAGTAATGGGGCGTATGAATAGTGGGGTGCAGTGAGTAGTAATGGGGTGTATGATGGATAGTGGGGTGCAGTGAGGACTAGTAATGGGGTGTATGATGAATAGTGGGGTGCAGTGAGTAGTAATGGGGCGTATGATGGATAGTGGGGTGCAGTGAGTAGTAATGGGGTGTATGATGGATAGTGGGGTGCAGTGAGGACTAGTAATGGGGTGTATGATGATAGTGGGGTGCAGTGAGTAGTAATGGGGTGTATGATGAATAGTGGGGTGCAGTGAGGACTAGTAATGGGGTGTATGATGAATAGTGGGGCGCAGTGAGGACTAGTAATGGGGTGTATGATGAATAGTGGGGCGCAGTGAGGACTAGTAATGGGGTGTATGATGAATAGTGGGGTGCAGTGAGTAGTAATGGGGTGTATGATGAATAGTGGGGTGCAGTGAGTAGTAATGGGGTGTATGATGAATAGTGGGGTGCAGTGAGTAGTAATGGGGTGTATGATGAATAGTGGGGTGCAGTGAGGACTAGTAATGGGGTGTATGATGAATAGTGGGGCGCAGTGAGGACTAGTAATGGGGTGTATGATGAATAGTGGGGCGCAGTGAGTGGTAATGGGGTGTATGATGAATAGTGGGGTGCAGTGAGTAGTAATGAGGCGTATGATGGATAGTGGGGTGCAGTGAGTAGTAATGGGGTGTATGATGGATAGTGGGGTGCAGTGAGGACTAGTAATGGGGTGTATGATGGATAGTGGGGTGCAGTGAGGACTAGTAATGGGGTGTATGATGGATAGTGGGGTGCAGTGAGGACTAGTAATGGGGTGTATGATAGTGGGGTGCAGTGAGGACTAGTAATGGGGTGTATGATAGTGGGGTGCAGTGAGGACTAGTAATGGGGTGTATGATGGATAGTGGGGTGCAGTGAGGACTAGTAATGGGGTGTATGATGGATAGTGGGGTGCAGTGAGGGCTAGTAATGGGGTGTATGATAGTGGGGTGCAGTGAGGACTAGTAATGGGGTGTATGATAGTGGGGTGCAGTGAGGACTAGTAATGGGGTGTATAATAGTGGGGTGCAGTGAGGACTAGTAATGGGGCGTATGATAGTGGGGTGCAGTGAGGACTAGTAATGGGGTGTATGATGGATAGTGGGGCACAGTGAGGACTAGTAATGGGGTGTATGATAGTGGGGTGCAGTGAGGACTAGTAATGGGGCGTATGATAGTGGGGTGCAGTGAGGACTAGTAATGGGGCGTATGATAGTGGGGTGCAGTGAGGACTAGTAATGGGGCGTATGATAGTGGGGTGCAGTGAGGACTAGTAATGGGGCGTATGATAGTTGGGTGCAGTGAGGACTAGTAATGGGGCGTATGATAGTGGGGTGCAGTGAGGACTAGTAATGGGGCGTATGATAGTGGGGTGCAGTGAGGACTAGTAATGGGGTGTATGATAGTGGGGTGCAGTGAGGACTAGTAATGGGGTGTATGATGGATAGTGGGGTGCAGTGAGGACTAGTAATGGGGCGTATGATAGTGGGGTGCAGTGAGGACTAGTAATGGGGCGTATGATAGTGGGGTGCAGTGAGGACTAGTAATGGGGTGTATGATGAACAGTGGGGTGCAGTGAGTAGTAATGGGGTGTATGATAGTGGGGTGCAGTGAGGACTAGTAATGGGGTGTATGATGGATAGTGGGGGTGCAGTGAGGACTAGTAATGGGGTGTATGATGGATAGTGGGGGTGCAGTGAGGACTAGTAATGGGGTGTATGATGGATAGTGGGGTGCAGTGAGGACTAGTAATGGGGTGTATGATAGTGGGGTGCAGTGAGGACTAGTAATGGGGTGTATGATGAATAGTGGGGTGCAGTGAGGACTAGTAATGGGGTGTATGATGGATAGTGGGGTGCAGTGAGGACTAGTAATGGGGTGTATGATGAATAGTGGGGTGCAGTGAGGACTGACCTGTAGGGCGTGAGGGTTGACCCCCAGAGATGATGCGATGTGTGATGACGCAGACACCGGCTCCTGCTCCTCCATAACGTTGCGGTCTTCAGTGGCTGAGTCCACCAGAGGCTCCTGGGTGATGTCGGCCATGTCACTGTCCAGCTCCAGCATCCGCCCCAGCGCATCGTCAGCCGGGCTCTGACAACGGCACAAGACGACAATTACAACTCTGACCACTAGAGGCGCACATACAGCACGGGTCAGTGTGTGACCAAACAACTGTAGATCCCAGCCACTGGTTCCCCATCTGGACTCCATCTTTGTTTAACCCTTCCATCAAGTACTGAAACCTCCATTCATGTTTGGCAAGCAGAGATCTTAAAAAGGGTACTCCGGTGGAATTATTTATTTTTATATCAATTGGTGCCAGAAAGTTATAGATTTGTAAATTATTTCCATTTAAAAATCTTAATCCTTCCAGTACTCATCAGCTGCTTTATGCTCCACAGGAAGTTTATTCTTTTTTAATTTCTTTCCAGTCTGACCACAGTGCTCTCTGCTGACACCTGTCTGTCTGTCTCAGGAACTGTCCAGAGCAGGAGAGGTTTTTCTCTTCCTCATTTACTCCTACGACATTTCCTGAGACCGACAGACAGGTGTCAGCAGAGAGCACCGTAATCAGGCTGGAAAGAAATTAAGAAAAAACTTCCTGTGGAGCATACAGCAGCTGATGAGTACTGGAAGGATTAAGATTTTTTAATAGAAGTAATTTACAAATCTGTTTAACTTTCTGGCACCAGTTGATTTAAAAAAATAAATAAAAGAATTCCACCGGAGTACCCCTTTAACCCCTTAGCGACACAGGACGTATATTTACGCCCTGCGCCGGCTCCCGTGATATAACGCGGTGACCCCGCGTAATATAGAGTCGGTCCCGACGGCCTTCAACTGATGGGACCCGCAGCTAATACCGGACATCACCGATTGCGGCGATACCCAGTATTAACCCTTCAGACGCGGTGATCAAACCTTCCCAGCAGCTCAGTGGTGCTGTTCAGGACCACAGAGATGAAATCACGGCGTCCCGAAAAGCTTGCAGGACGCGAGGAGGATCCCTACCTGCCTCCTGCGCATCAGATCGCCGAATAACCGCTCCGTGCCTGAGATCCAGACAGGAGCATTCAAGCGGAGATAACACTGATCAATGCCATGGCATTGCACGGCAGTGATCAGTGTATTGTATGTTCTAGTCTCCTATTGCAGGTATAACACTGCAAAAAAACAAAAACAAACAGTGACAATAAAAAGTATTAATAAATGTAATTTAACCCCTTCCGTAGTAAAAGTCTGAATCACCCCCCTTTTCCCATAAAAATAAATAAATGTAAATAAAAATAAACATTTGTGGTATCGCCGCATGCGAAAGTGTCCGAACTATAAAAATATATCTTTAATTAAACCGCACAGTCAATGGCGTATACATACAAAATGCCAAAGTCCAAAATAGCGTATTTTTGGTCACTTTATACCATAAAAAAAATATGAATAAAAAGCGGTCAAAAAGTCAGATCAAAAACAAAAATGGTACCGATAAAAACTTCAGATCACCTTTATAAGTAGGGAATCATTTTAACCGTATGGACCGACAGAATTAAGAGATGTCATTTTTACTGAAAAATGTACTACGTAGAAACCCCGAAAATTTACAAAATGTTTTTGTCGCACAATGATTTTTTTTGTTTTGTCGTAGATTTTTGGGTAAAATGACTGGTCTTATTTTTTGTACCACCAATTCTACTTTGCAATGACATATGGATTTTTAGGTGCAAAATTGAAAGGGTTATGATTTTTATAAGGTAAAGAGAAAAAACAACAGTGCATAAACTGAAAAACGCTGAGACCTTAACCCCTTTAGGACTCAGCGTTTGTCCATTTTTTGCACTTTCCTTTTTTCCGCCTTACCTTTAAAAATTCCATATGATGCTTATTTTTTGCGCCACCAATTCTACTTTGTTATGACATCAGTAATTTTACCCAAAAATCTACTGCGAAACCCAAAAAAAAAAAATATAAAAAAATAAAAATCATTGTGCGACAAAATTGAAGAAAAAAAAAAATGCCATTTTGTAATTTTTGGGGGCTTCCGTTTCTACACAGTGCATATTTCGGTAACAATGACACCTTATCATTATTCTGTAGGTCCATACGGTTATAATGATTCCCTACTTATATAGGTTGGATTTTGTCGCACTTCTGGAAAAAATCAACTACATGCAGGAAAATTTATACGTTTAAAATATTCATCTTCTGACCCCTATAACTTAACTTTTCCGCGTACAGGCCGGTTTGAGGGCTCATTTTTTGTGCTGTGATCTGAAGTTTTTAGCGGTACCATTTTTGTGTTGATGGGACTTATCACTTTTTATAAATTTTTTCATTATATAAACAGTGACCAAAAATACGTTATTTTGGACTTTGGATTTTTTTGCGCGTACGTCATTGACATGCGGTTTAATTAACGATATATTTTTATAATTCGGACATTTCCGCACGCGGCGATACCACATGTGTTTATTTACACTGTTTTTTTTTTAAATGGGAAAAGGGGGGTGATTGAAAGTTTTATTAGGGAAGGGGTTAAATGAAATTTATTAACTTTGTTTCACTTTTTTTGCAATGTTATAGGAGACTACAACACTGCACACACTGATCCCTTCTACTGATCATAGTTATCCCATAGGAGACTAACACTGCGCACACTGATCTTTTACATTGATCAATGGTTTCTCATAGGTAACCATTGATCAATGATTCTGCCGCTTGAATGCTCATGCCTCAATCTCAGGCACTGAGCAGTCATTCCGCGATTGGACACCAGGAGGCAGGTAAGGGGACCCTCCTCATGTCCTACAGCTGTTCGGGATGCCACGGCGAAATTTCACCGCGGCGATCCCGAACAGCCCCCTGAGCTAACCGGCAACACTTAAGGCATGGCATTAAACTTTGAAAGCCGTTTCTGAAGGGTTAATAGCACGCGGCACTGCGATCAGTGCTGCGCGCTATTAGCCACATGTCCCGGCCGTTGTTAGAGGCTGTGGCCCAGTGTTATAGAACGGGAGCGGACTCAGGACGTACAGGTACGCCCTGAGCCCTTAAGGGGCAAAGTCAGTGTTTCCCAACCAGGGTGCCTCCAGCTGTTGCAAAACTACAACTCCCAGCATTGCCCAGACAGCCTTCGGCTGTTTGGGCATGCTGGGAGTTGTAGTTTTGCAACAACCGGCGACACCCTTGTCGGGAAACGCTGCTCTAAGCCCAAGGGAAGCGTAATCCTTCAGCCATGGTTCACACATAAAGGATCCTGCGCAGATTTGATGCGCAGGATTTGTAGCTGCCGATTAGAAGCTGTGATCAGTCATTTAGTTTACATTGAAATCTGTAGCAGAAAATCCTGTGCATCAAATCTGCGTCCGTGTGAACGTACCCTAAAAAAGGTTCCTCCATGGTTTTTTTTTCCCACTCTAAGTGCTGGCCCGGACATGCTGGGAGTTTTAGTTCTGCAGTCTGGTTGGAAAAGGCTGGTCTTAAGTGTGGTGGATCGGTAACAGTGTCAGGAACATTTAGGCGCCCATGCACACTACAGAAATTTAGTGAAGAACCTCCTGTCTGAATTGCGTCAGGTTTCACCTCTTCTATGCGCCCCCCGATGAGGCAGATGACCGATCCCCGAGCTCATTTATGGATTAGTCATCCTCCTGGACTCTCCGCACGTAGCGATGAACAGGTTGGAGTCTTGTTGGTTCTGTTCGGGCTCAGCTAACCCGGTCCACCTGGTCATAGAGATGTATTACCCAACCTATGGCTCGCCAACCATTCCGTAACTACAACTCCCAGCATGCCCCGAGCAGCCTGAAGTGCTTTCAAGCTGTTACAGCTAGTTTCCATAAAGCACTGACAGGGCATGATGGGAGTTGTAGTTTTTCAAATGCTGAAAAGCCACAAACCTGACCTGGCACTTCCATCTTTACCGCCTGCACAAGACGACTCACAACAACACTATAGACTTCCTCCATTTTATTACGTCACTTTGCCGCATACTCTGATTTGTCAAACCATAAGTCCCTGCCGCTACTGACATGAGACATTACTGCAGCTATGTGACTATATATATATATAACCGGAGCCGCTACTGACATGAGACATTACTGCAACTATGTGATTATATATATCCAGAGCCGCTACTGACACGAGACATTACTGCAGCTATGTGATTATATATAACCGGAGCCGCTACTGACACGAGACATTACTGCAGCTATGTGACTATATATAACCAGAGCCGCTACTGACATGTGACATTACTGCAGCTATGTGACTATATATAACCGGAGCCGCTACTGACATGAGACATTACTGCAGCTATGTGATTATATATATATATATATATATCCAGAGCCGCTACTGACATGAGACATTACTGCAGATATCTATCTATCTATCTATATCTATATAACAGATCATCTCCTGCTATGAGACATTACTGCAGAATAGATATAACAGATCATCTCCTGCTATGAGACATTACTGCAGAATAGAATATATATATATATATATATATATATATATATATATATATATATATATATATATATATATATATATACACATATACATATACATACATATATATACAGTCCATATAAAGCAGCACATCCAGTTTGGGTGAGGTGGGTGCAGGCACAATTGAACCTCGGTGCTCTGGTTCCTCTTGATAGTTAAAGTATGACGGCAGCACACCAAAGTAGTGAATCAATAAAGTGTTATTTTATTCCAGGGATATAGAGACAACGTTTCAGCGGTCTCTCACCGCCATTTTCAAGTGAAAATGGCGGTGAGAGACCGCTGAAACGTTGTCTCTATATCCCTGGAATAAAATAACACTTTATTGATTCACTACTTTGGTGTGCTGCCGTCATACTTTAACTATATATATATATATATATATATATATATATATATATATATATATATATATATATATATATATATATATTTTTTTTTTTTTTTTTTTTTTTCACCAGATCATCTCCTGCTATAGGGAAACTACAACTCCCATCATGATGCCAACCTAGGTCTCTTGTATAAGGCCTCATTCAGACAACACTATTACAAAATGTAGATTATAAGAGCTGGATGAGGAATTTTAATCAAATTTCAATTTATTTGGGAATTTTGCCATCACTTTAAAGCTTTACACGTGTGGTGGAAAAACCAAGGAGCAAGATGTGACCCTCCCGGGACAGAAGACACCAGCAAGAGCGGAGGAAGGAGCGGGCGCGTGTACACAGCCCCCGGCAAGGACTACACGAGGACAGAGCATCGTCATCACATCCCGGCCACACAGGGCTCTACACTGTGGTATCATCTTATAAAGGGGAACTCTAGTCCTACTCATCAATGTTGTATACTATGCTCCGCCATCACGTATTACTTGTACATTAAAGGGGCACTCCACCCTAGACATCTTATCCCCTGCTGCACCCGGTGTTTGTTTAGAGCAGTGGTCTCCAACCTGCGGACCAGCAGATGTCGCAAAACTACAATTCCCAGCATGCCCGGACAGCCAACGGCTGTCCGGGCATGCTGGGAGTTGTAGTTTTGCAACATCTGGAGGTCCGCAGGTGGAAGACCACTGGTTTAGAGCATCAGGTGCAGCGCCGGAGGCTTGTCCCGTCAATGCAAGTCTATGGGAGGTGACGTCACGGCCACTTCCCCACAATGCAAGTCTAAGGGAGGGGGCGCAACGGGAGTCACGCCCCCTCCCATAGACTTACATTGAGGGGACGTGGCCATGACGACAGGAGCCTCCGCATCGCCAGTCAAGTTCGCTCCATGCACCGGATGTCCGGTGCCGCAGCAGAGATCTCGGGGGTCCCCAGCGGCGGGAACCCCGTGATCAGACATTTTATCCCCCATCCATAGGATAAGGTGATAAGATGTCTAGGGGCAGAGTACCCCTTTAAGTTTTCATTATTCTCCTGTCGTCATCACAATGACTGGCATCTCTAGTGTGGTTAACCCCTTCATGGCTAGGAGATTTCTACCCCCACACTAACCAGACTCCAGAGACATCAATAAAGGGGTATTCCGGTGGAACACTTTTTAAAAAAAAAAATTTAATCAACAGATCTGTAAATTACTTCTATTAAAAAATCTTTATCCTTCCAGTACTTATAAACTGCTGTACACTACAGAGAAAGTTCTTTTCTTTTGGTACTGGAAGGATAAAGATTTTTTAATAGAAGTAATTTACAAATCTGTAACTTTGTGGCACCAGTTGATTAAAAAAAAATATATATATAAATAAAAAAAATGGATGACAGACTGATAAGAACGGAATATTCTTCTGTTTGTATCCATCGTCATAAACTAAAGTAAAACTTTGGATATTCGATGTTCGTGTTTTTTTTGAGCAGAAAAATAGCACATGCACAACTTTATGTCCGTCCAAAGAGACAGACGAAATGGGCACAAACTAACGTGAACTTATACCAAAAACGGACCCAAAAACAAAAATCAATGGGATCAGTTCATGTGTTTACTGAACGGATCAGATGAAGATGTGAACAGCCTCATCTATTTAGGATACAGGTAATAAAGTTATCCAAATCATGGAGTCCTGATCACCTCTAGTCCAGAGCGCTCAACCACCAGAGCCAAAGTCATGTGACATAACCGTAGTATGCCGGTTTAGCCTCTAAGATAGTGTTTCTCAACCAGGGTGCCTCCAGCTATTGCTAAACTACAACTCTCAGAATACCCGGACAGCCAAATGCTGTCCGGGCATGCTGGGAGTTGTAGTTTTGCAACAGCTGGAGGCACCCTGGTTGAGAAACCCTGATTAAAGGAGTAGACTGGTGATCTAGAACTTACACCCTATCCTTTTGAATGGGGATTAGTTATAGATCACGAGGGGTCACGGGAGAGTCAGAACAGCCGCTTCCTGCAAACGGCTGGGGACCCGTGCAGGAGATTGGGGGGTCCCAGTGCTCAGACCCCCCGCGATCTATACCTTATGCTTTGGATTTAAAAATAAAATAAAAATAAAAAAATTCTTAACCTGTTTGGCATCACCGCAAGCGTAAATGTCCGAACTATCAAAATCTAATAATCCCCTACGGTGAACGGCGTAAACTTAAAAAATGTCCCAAAATGCTCCTTTTAAGTCACGTTTTATTCACAAAAAAATAAAAATGATCTAAAAGGTTCAGATGATGGTGCGAAAAATCAGCCCTCATACCGCCCTATATACAGAAAAATGAAAAAGTTATAGGTGGTCAAAATAGGGCTATTTTAGATTACCGATTTTGTACAAAAAGTTTTAGATTTTTTTTAAGCGGTACAAAAATATATAAGTATCTAGCCATGGGTATCATTTTAATCGTATTGTCCCACAGAATAGCGTACAGTGTTAAAACGAAACCCTCCAAAATTGTGGTTTTCATTTAAATTTCCTCCCTAAAAAATAATTCTTGGGGTTCGCCGTAGATTTTATGGTAAAATGAGAGGTATCAATACGAAGTACAATTGGTCACACAAAAAACAAGCCCTTATATGGGTCTGTAGATTGAAATATAAAAAAAAAAGACTTATGGATTTTAGAAGGCGAAGAGGAAAAAATAAAATGGGCCTGGTCCTTAAGGGGTTAAGCAGCTATGAGTTGTGTTTGGGTGGATTTGCACGCTGCGGATTTGTGGCGCTCTGAATTCTGCAGCAATTCCTGGCACATGTGAACGGAGCATTAATGGTCTATTCCCACGTACAGTATTCTGGACAGATCTGATGCACAAGATTTTTTTTTTTTGCTGCAGATTTCAATGTAAAGTAAATGAATGAACACCGCTTCAAATTCTGCTGCATCAAATCTGTGCAGATTACTGTGCACGTGAATAGACCCTAAAAGTGTAATCCGCACAGAATAGATTGGAGGGTTACACCACGCCAATACCGGCACCGTATATTCAACACATTTCTATTCTTACATACTGCATGTACTGAGTATGTAGTCCCATTATACCCATAATCCTTTGCCTGCAGTATAGAAACCTAGAACAAGGGAGATGAGCAGTCACCAAGGACAGGAGGATTCTGGTCCGGCTCATAACCTCTAGTCCTGTTGGGATCATTGATTGACTTTCAGGGAAGTTCCCTCCTATAGGGGGCACTATAGAGCAGATTACAGCCTGCTCTACCGACCTTCCTATGTCTTCTTGGTGTCCTAAAGACACGACATCCCTCCACCATAAGTAAGAACACGAGACAATTAGAATGAGAGTCTGCAGTCGCCTATGAGCGTTCTGTACACGTCTGACTTTATATTAGTGAGGACGCTCAGCGCTCTACCCGTATCCTGTGCCCCCGTGAGCCCTGACTTATAACGGGGGGGGGGGGTTGTCACTTGGTGACCGGACTGCAGTCAGCCCCTCTCTACCTGAGGCGGAGGGGTGGGTCTCCCATTGGGCAGGGTCAGCGGTGGGGGCGGCTGCTGTCCGGCAGGGGGGAGGGCGGCTGCTTTCATCTTCTTCGATTCGGCGGTGGATGCGGCGTCCTCCTCCTCGTCGTCAGAGTCTTGTAGGCCGTACTTGGAGAAGTGTTTCACCTGTAGGAGATCACAAGAACAACATTAGCACAGACGTCACCTATTAAGGTTAGAGCGGCTTCCACCATTACTGACAGAACGCTGGGGGGCGATGGGAGCAGGAAGATCGCTCAACAATACAGACAGGAATACTATAATAATATATAAAATATAATTTTAAATAAATATATATATATATATATATATATATATATATATATATATATATATTTATTTATTTATTTTTTTGTTTTTTTATTATAAAAATATATATATTTTATTTCCCAGTGCGTCTAAGTGTCCAACCAGCGTGCCACTGCCGGATCAAGCAAATTCCACCCAAAGCGAAGACCACAAACTGCAACGGCATATGAATGAATAAAGTGGCTAGAAGTTTATTTGCACCAAATGGCCGAAACGTCTCATGTACTTGTTGGTGCAAATAAACTTCTAGCCACTTTATTCACCCGTATGCCGTTGCAGTTTGTTGTCTTCGCTTTGGGTGGAAATGACATAATATACAGTACAGACCAATAGTTTGTCCACCTTCTCATTCAAAGAGTTTTCTTTATTTTCATGACTATGAATATTGTAGATTCGCACTGAAGGCATCAAAACTATGAATTATCCCATGTGGAATTATATACATAACAAAGAGTGTGAGAATCTGTCATATTCCAGGTGGAAAGTGTCCCCAAGTGCAGTCACAAAAACCATCAAGAGCAGCAAAGAAAGTGTCTGCCATGCGGAGCCCCAGGAAACGAAGACCAAGAGTCACGTCTGCTGCGGAGGAGAAGGTCATCCGAGTCACCAGCAATCTCAGAAATGGTGAACAGCAGCTCAGATTAGAGAGCAGGCCTTCATGGTAGAAGATCTGCTAGGAAACTGAGGAGGCGTGACGGTGTGGGGGAGGAGGCGTGACGGTGTGGGGGAGGAGGGAGGCGTGACGGTGTGGGGGAGGAGGGAGGCGTGACGGTGTGGGGGAGGAGGGAGGCGTGACGGTGTGGGGGAGGAGGGAGGCGTGACGGTGTGGGGGAGGAGGGAGGCGTGACGGTGTGGGGGAGGGGGAGGCGTGACTGTGTGGGGGAGGGGGAGGCGTGACGGTGTGGGGGAGGGGGAGGCGTGACGGTGTGGGGGAGGGGGAGGCGTGACGGTGTGGGGGAGGGGGAGGCGTGACGGTGTGGGGGAGGGGGAGGCGTGACGGTGTGGGGGAGGGAAGGTGTGACGGTGTGGGGGGGGGAAGGTGTGACGGTGGGGGGGGGGGGGGGAGGAGGTGTGATGCTACTCCATCCGGTTTGTGTTTAGTTGGAACAACAGGACAATGACCCCAAACACCTCCAGGCTGTGTAAGGACTATTTGACCAAGAAGGAGAGTGATGGGGTGCTGCGCTGCCAGATGACCTGGCCTCCACAGTCACCGGACATGAACCCAATGAATGGAAAAGGGCCAACAAGTGCTAAGCATCATGGGAACTCCTTCAGGACTGGTGGAGGCCATTTCAGGTGACTACAGATCATCAAGAGAATCCAAGAGTCTGCAAAGCGGGAATCAGAGGAAGAGCCCAGAATATGACAGATTCTCACACTTATTGTTCTGTATATAATCCCACATGTCATAATTCAGAGTTTTGATGCCTTCAGTGTGAATCTACAATATATACATATATACAGTTAGACAGTTGCACAACCGGGAGCTGAGCATGATGGGAAAATATCCCCATAGGAACTGCACAGCTCCCGGGACATGAGTCATCAGAGAGCAGTTAGACAGTAAACAACTCAACTTCAGAAGCGAATAACTATTGGAAGGATTAAAAATTTTTAATAGAAGTAATTTACAAATCTGTTTAACTTTCCTGAGCCAGTTGATATAGATTTATAAAAAAAAAAAATTTGGGCTGGAATACCCCTTTAAGGCTCAAATATATGACTGGAATCTGAGAAGACCCTTTTATTTTAATGCGACAAAAAAATTTAAAGCGGCAGAAAATCCACCATGTGAACATACGCCGACGGCCTGGCAGCTGCTCCCCTCAGTCACAGATTCATATATATTAACCTCCCCCCTCAGGACCACCTCACCTTGAACACCCAGGACCCCGTCTCCGGACGATACTCCTTAAACTGGGCTCCTTGTTTCCTGGAGGCGGCTTCCAACTTGTTCTTGTAGTTCATCTCCTCCAGCCGCTCCGGGCTCTTTATCAAGGCTCGGGTGGTCTTGTCGATGGGCCACACTTCATTCAGGGTCACCTCCGCAGGCCTAAGTCATAGACAGATATGATTAAGGGGGATCCCTCCTATCTAAACTGATGCCCTTGAATACAGGAATGTTTTCTACAGCAGGGTTCCCCTTTAGCTGTTACAGAACTAAAACTCCCCTCATAGCCTATCGAGCCGAAGTCTGTCAGGGCAGGAACGAAGTTGTAGTTCACAACAGATAGAGGGTCCCAGGCTGTTCGGGACATGATGGGGATTGTAGTTTACACCAACACCAGTAGTCGCACCTCAGGTGTGTTCCATAGACCCGAATGCACATGCCACGAGGGCCCGATTAATGGGTTGTACTAATCCAGCGCATGAACTATATAGGGGCCGTACCTGTTGAGCCCTTCCCCCACAGGCGGCTTGTTTCCATCATCCGTGTACACGATCACCTCCTTGTTCCGGACATGGACGATCTCATCCAAGTTCAGGTTAGTTAAGTCGACTGGTCCTTCAAAATAGATCGAGCCATAACCTGTGGGAGAAGAAAGGGGATGGTATTATGGAGACATATGCTTTATGTCAAGGATGGACAGAGGGTGGGGGAAAGACTATAATGGAGGTCACACCATAACCTGCCTGCCAACTGCACGACATAAAAAAAAAAAATAATAATAATAATAATAATGTATATTATATTTAATTTTTAATTTAATTTAATTTTTAATTACATTTTTCATGTTAATTTAATTTTTAATTTATTTTATTTATTTATTTATACACACATGTACACACACACACACACACACACACACACACACACACACAGTTAATAAAATTCCCATAGTATTAAATGGGCACTGTCAGATACAAAAACATTTGATATCTTGTAAAGCTTGTATAATTAATAGGTTTTGTAATATCTTTCATACTGATAAAGCCAGTCAAACAACTGTGGTCAGACTGGAAAGATCTACACAACTTGGATCATACAGCAGCTGCTAAGTACTGGAAGGATTAAGATTTTTATATAGAAGTAATTTATAAGTCTGTATAACTTTCTGCCCCCAGTTGATTTGTAAACCTTTTTATTCTTCCCCAGTTCACTATTAAATTGCTTACATGGGACTGAAGTCTAATACTAGCAGTTCTAGGCAGGTCCCTGCTGTTCGATACAGTCCGTAACCCACTGCATATAGTGCGGCCTCAGCTCATGGGTCTGATCTATAAAGTATTTGTCCATACAGTGTAACCTGTAATTCCGCCCCCACTCACCTCTACGGCCGATCGTGAAGCCATCTACAACGCACCTCCCGTCCTCCTCTGTCATCTTGGCCAGCTCCTCCATGGAGGGGATGGTGTAGTAACCTTCTCTGGTAAGTACGATGCCTGGGAAGGAGACATTAAGACCAGTCAGGTACCGATCCAGCACAGACGTCTGACAATGCTGGAGG
>NC_079190.1:1275315-1297270 GCF_029499605.1 Hyla sarda
TGAGGAATGAAGAGAGGAGGAGAGGAATTGAAGGAGGTGAGGAATTAGTGAGAGGCGGAGGGAATGAGGAGATGGAGGAAGGGGGAATGAAGGAGGAGGAGGAGAAGGGGGAATGAAGGAGGAGGGAGGAGGAGAAGGGGGGGAATGGAGGAGGGAGGAGGAGGAGAAGGGGGGGGAATGAAGGAGGAGGAGGGAGGGGGGAGGAGGAGGAGGAGGAGGGAGGAGGAGGAGGGGGGAATGATGGAGAAGGAGGGAAAGAAGGAGAAGGAGGGATAGAAGGAGGGAAAGAAGGAGAAGGAGGGATAGAAGGAGGGAAAGAAAGAGAATGAGGTTATTAGGAGAGAACGTACAGCATTCTGGAGAGGACTCAGGAACTTGTACAAAGAGGCAGGACACAGTATGATAGTTTCCCGACAAGGGTGCCTCCAGCTGTTGCAAAGCTACAACATGCTCGGCTGTCCAGGCATGCTGGGAGTTGTAGTTTTGCAACAGCTGGAGGCACCCTGGTTGGGAAACACTGCTATATAATGTGAATTCAAATAGAAAAAACAGACATGGTCGCACATCCACGACATACACAATGATCTAATGCTTCTCAACAACATTAACCTGAGACGGCAACCGCTGTAGGATACGGGCTCCCGACTCGAGCCTGCGTCATACCGTGCGGCCTTCTGCTGATTCCTATAGCTGGGGGGCCGCCATTAATAGCCAACATGCAGCTATTAACCCTTTACATCGCAGCTGTCAAAGTTAACAGCAGCGTCTAAAGGGACATTTAAACGCTCCCTGGTGGTCCAGTGGGGTGGATCCCCCCCCCCCCCCCCCACCTCCCCCCAGCGCAATCATGGGGATCCACTGCTGAGGTAGCCGGAGGGCTTACTTCTCTTGCTGCAGTGGCTCCTGCGCTCAGAATGATAAAACCATGGGGGGGGGGGGGGGGACCAAAGGCAGAACAGCCCCAATGCCAC
Organism: Hyla sarda; assembly: GCF_029499605.1. Taxonomy (NCBI): domain Eukaryota; kingdom Metazoa; phylum Chordata; class Amphibia; order Anura; family Hylidae; genus Hyla; species Hyla sarda. Next base: position 1,276,287 of record NC_079190.1, read on the forward strand.
TCAAACCAGTCCCAGGGCCGCTCCACCCCACAACCAGTGTAAACAAGGTGATACTTGTACTCCGGTGGAATTATTATAAAAAATATATATATATATATATATATTTTTTTTTATTAACTGATGCCAGAAAGTTAAACTGATTTATAAATTATTCTATTAAAAAATGTATCTTAATCCTTCCAGTAACTTATTAGCAGCTGTATATGACAGAGGAAATTCTTTTATGTTTCTCTGCTTACACCTCTGTCCATTTTAGTAACTGTCCGGATTATTGTATGGGGATTTTCTCCTGCTCTGGACAGTTCCTGACATGGACAGGGGTGTCAGCAGAGAGCACTGTGATCATGACAGAAAAATCCAAAAAGAAAAACAACTTCCTCTGTAGTATACAGCTGCTAATAAGTACTGGAAGGATTACTCCACTATTGGACATCTTATCCAAAGGCTAGAGGATAAAAGTGTGTGATCGCAGAGGGCACGCCGCGGGGGACCCCCACAATCCCCCTGCAGCAGCCCGGAGCAAAGTTCTCAGAGGCTGATGGTGGGCGGTGCAGGGGACGGGGCATCGTGACATCACAAGGGTGGGGCTGGGGGTCGTGACATCACAAGAGTGGGGCAAGGCATGACATCAAAACTTAGCTCCGGGCTGCTGCGGGGGGGGGGGCAATCGCGGGGGTCAGACATCTTATCCCCTATCCTTTAGATAGGGGATAAAATGTCTAACAGTGGCGTACCCCTTTAACCCCTTAAGGACCAGGGGGGGGGGGGAATGGGTTCCGTTTTTTGCTCCTTGCCTTTAAAAAATCATAACTTTCAATTTTGCACCTAAAAATCCATATGATGCTTATTTTTTGCACCACCAATTCTACTTTGCAGGGACATCAGTCATATTACCCAAAAAAAATAAATAAATCTACGGTGAAACGGAAAAAAAATTCCTTGTGAGACAAAATTGAAAAAAAAAACCGCCGTTTTGTAACTTTTGGGGGCTTCCGTTTCTACACAGTACATATTTCGGTAAAAATGACACCTCTTTATTCTGTAGGTCCATACGATTAAAATGATCCCCGCCGTGATCTGAAGTTTTTAATGGTACCATTTTTGCATTGATCGGACTTATTGATCTTTTATTCGTTTTTTTCTTGATATAAAAAGTGACCAAAAATGCACTATTTTGGACTTTGGAATTTTTTTGCGCGCACGTCATTGACCGAGCGGTTTAATTAATGATATATTTTTATAATTCGGACATTTCCGTATGCGGCGATACCACATATGTTTATTTTTATTTACACTTTTTTTTTATGGGAAAAGGGCGATTCAAACTTTTATTAGGGAAGGGGTTAAATGATCTTTATTCACTTTTTTTGCAGTGTTATAGCTCCCATAGGGACCTATAACACTGCACACACTGATCTCTTATACTGATCATTATTATCCCATACGAGACTATAACACTGCACACACTGATCTCTTATAGTCTCCTATGGGATAATAATGATCAGTATAAGAGATCAGTGTGTGCAGTGTTATAGGTCCCTATGGGATAATAATGATCAGTATAACACTGCACACACTGATCTCTTATACTGATCATTGTAATCCCATAGGGACCTATAACACTGCACACACTGATCTCTTATACTGATCATTGTTATCCCATAGGGACCTATAACACTGCAAACACTGATTTCTTATACTGATCATTGTTATCCCATAGAGACCTATAACACTGCACACACTGATCTCTTATACTGATCATTGTTATACCATAGGGACCTATAACACTGCACACACTGATCTCTTATACTGATCATTATTATCCCATAGGAGACTATAACACTGCACACATTGATCTCTTATACTGATCATTATTATCCCATAGAGACCTATAACACTGCACACACTGATCTCTTATACTGATCATTGTTATCCCATAGGGACCTATAACACTGCACACACTGATCTTTATCATTGATCACTGGTTTCTCATAGGAAACCAGTGATCGACGATTCTGCCGCATGACTGCTCATGTCTGGATCTCAGGCACTGAGCAGTCGTTCGGCGATCGGACAGCATGGAGGCAGGTAGGGACCCTCCGGCTGTCCTGTATGCTGTTCAGGATGACGCGATTTCGCCGCGGCGATCCCGAACAGCCAACTGAGCAAACTGGCACTTTTTACTTTCATTTTTAGCCGCATGGCTCAGCTTTGAGCGCGCGGCTAAAGGGTTAATAGCGCACGGCACCACGATCAGTGCCGTGCGCTATTAGAGGCGGGTCCCGGCTTCACTATGACGCCGGGCGCGCCGTGATATGATGCGGGGTCACTGAGGGACCCCGCGTTATATCACGGGAGCGGGACCAAGGACGTACTCATACGTCCTTGGTCCTTAAGGGGTTAAGAGTGAAAGCAATTTTTGCGTAAAACCAATGAAGGAAACTAGGCAATACTTGCTGTGGTGCTTAGCAGGCCCTGAGTCATGTAATGTGCAGGGCAAAGAGGACAATGAGCAATAAATAAATCCCAGTCAGGGCTTATAGCAGCCAGGACTCTCCCTACAAAGTTTCAGCAGGAGCTTACAGCAGCCTGGACTCTCCCTACAAAGTTTCAGCAGGAGCTTACAGCAGCCAGGACTCTCCCTACAAAGTGTCAGCAGGAGCTTTCAGCAGCCGGGACTCTCCCTACAAAGTGTCAGCAGGGGCTTACAGCAGCCGGGACTCTCCCTACAAAGTGTCAGCAGGAGCTTACAGCAGCCAGGACTCTACCTACAAAGTGTCAGCAGGAGCTTACAGCAGCCGGGACACTCCCTACAAAGTGTCAGCAGGAGCTTACAGCAGCCAGGACTCTCCCTACAAAGTGTCAGCAGGAGCTTACAGCAGCCGGGACTCTCCCTACAAAGTGTCAGCAGGAGCTTTCAGCAGCCGGCACCTGAATATGTAGCCTCGTCCCCAGTACAGTTTGTGATCGGTGAGGATTATAAACTCCATAACCTTCCTTTGTGAACCTACAGAACGTCACTTGTCATTTGATTAGGTCAAGAACACAGACAGGATTTATCTGCTTTATGTTCTCACAAGTCTCTTCTATAACAGCGAGTGGTCAGAGGCTCAAATGAGGCGCCATATTAGGCTACATTCACATCACGATTTTGCAATACGGTTTTGTATCAGTTTTTTTATTGCCCCAAATCTGTGTGCAAAAACCGATAAAACCGTCCGATTTCTGCGCTCAATGCGATTTGCATTGACTACAATGCTATAAAACCGTATACGGGCGATATAGGGTTTTATAAATCATTGTAGGCCAAGAAATCGGACAGAACCGTGCACAAAACCGTGATTGAGCGCACGAAAAAAAAAACGTAGAAAAACTTAAGTACAAACTTACAAATCTTAATCTTTTTGAGTCAGTGTTTCTGTAGAAAGTCAATGGATAAGGAAACCAACACAGTTGTATAGAGATTTCAAATCCAAAACAATATGGCAAAAATGTGATATGAACGCCCCCCCCCCCCGAGCGCCGAACCCATCCCTGTCAGTGGATCAGCAGATAATCTGTAGAACAGCCATAGGGTCTATTCACACGGGCCAAATCCACCTGAAATGAAAGCCCAATACACTTCTATGGGTTCCGCACTCCCGTGGACACTTTGGAATTTCCGCTAGCGGAACCCATAGAAGTATATTGGGCTTTGATTTCATGCGGAATCCGGCCCGTGTGAACAGTGCACACAGGCTCACAGCAGACTCCTTACTCTTAATAGGATTCGGATAAACAACTGCAGAAACTCCGGATTCCGGCCCGGACTACATTGCCATTAATTGGGAAGGCGCATGTCCCAGCGAGTTATATCTGCGCCTGCTGCACACGGAATGTCCGCCTGGGATATCTCCATGTGGATATCCCTCAGGGTGCACATATCCTTAAAGGGGTACTCCCGTGGAAACACTATTTAAAATCAACTGGTGCAAGAAAGTTAAACAGATTTGTAAATTACTTCTATTAAAAACTCTTAATCCTTCAGAGGAAATGCTTTTCTTTTTGGATTTACATTATTTTTCACCGTATAAGACACTTTCTTCCCCAGTTTCTTCCCCGGGGGTGGGGGGAGAGTTTGTGCGTTTTATACGGCAAATACACACCTATCGCAGCGGTCCCTGCGGCCATCAACGGCCGGGAGCCGCGGCTAATTCAGGACATCACCGATCACGGTGATGCCCTGTATTAACCCTTCAGACGCAGCAATCAAAGCTGACCGCCGCATCTAAAGCGAAAGTGACACTGACCCAGCTGCTCAGTCAGGCTGTTCGGGACCGCCGCGGTGAAGTCGCGGCGTCCCGAACAGCTAACAGGACACCGGGAGGAACCTTACCTGCCTCCTCTGTGTTTGCTCCGTGCCGGGATCCCCTGCATGGACGGCGCTCTCCTTCGACGTCATCACGACGTCGCACACGCCGTCCCGTCATCCAATAGGATCAGCGTGCGTAGCGACGTGATGACGGCAACGGAGAGCGTGGATCCCGGTGAAGAAGACGTCCAGAGCGTCGGGGACACGCGAACAGCAATGGAGCAACATCCAGGGCAGTGGTGATGGTCCGGAGCGGCGGGGACACGTGAGTATTACCTCCTATACCAGTGGTCTTCAACCTGCGGACCTCCAGATGTTGCAAAACTACAACTCCCAGCATGCCCGGACAGCCGTTGGCTGTGCAGGCATGCTGGGAGTTTTAGTTTTGAAACATCTGGAGGTCCGCAGGTTGAAGATCACTGGTAGGTTCAGAATTTTTTTTTCTAGATTTTGCACCTTTAAAATTGGGTGCGTCTTATATGCCGGTGCGTCCAATAGGGCGAAAAATACGGTATCTTCTGTCACAACCACAGTGCTCTCTGCTGACACCTCTGTCCATAGCAGCATATGTTTGCTATGGGGATTTTCTCCTGCTCTGGACAGTTCCTAAAATGGACAGAGGTGTCAGCAGAGAGCACTGTGGTCGTGACAGAAGAGAAATCCAAAAAGATGAGCATTTCCTCTGTAGTATACAGCCCCTAAAAAGTACTAGAAATATAAAAAAAAATGTTTAATAGAAGTAAATTACAAGTCTGTTTAACTTTCTGGCACCAGTTGATAAAATAAATAAATAAATTAAAAGTTTTCCACGGGACTACCCCTTTAAATGTTTAAAGGGAACAGTCACCAGTTCTATGCTGCCCAATACGTGGTTTAGGTAGCATAAGACCAGTTCCTATTAAAAAGGAAAAAGCTGCGTGGATTCTTGGAGATAGAGAGGGGTGTTCGCAGCCGCTCATCTCCTTCACTGATCGTCAAATTGTTCATAACCAAGTCAGCACAAAATAAATAAATCTACCTTGTCCAAAGCCGGTGCCGAGGCCAGGCCCCAATGTCCCTGGTGCCGCCTTGTTGCCAAAGAGACTGCTGCCCGTATTATTGGCTCCAAAACCTGCAGAACAAGTGAGATGTTTAGGAATAAGAAAGAGGAGATATTTTTTTTTGTATTCACTGTAAAATCTCGTGGCCTTCATTGGGGGACATCTTACTGATGGTATATGCTCCTGCCACTAGGAGGCGCTGAAACTTGGAAAAAAAAAAAGTGGGCTCCTCCCTGGCAGGATATGCCCGCCCACTGGAAGTGAGGTCATCAGTTTTGTCACAGTAGTTTTCTCGGTTGCTCTTCATTGGGGGACACAGACACTGATGGGATGTAACAAAGCAGGACTTAGGCCACGGACGCAGCAGGTATGGGGCAGGTGACTTGGTATATTAGGAAGCCGTGCAGACGACGTCTGGCCTACTGGTATAGGAATTCCTGGAACACAAGGTGAATCATCCAGACACCTCATCGACAGTGGAATAACAGAACCTGTGGTATGGCAGGTATGAAGTGGGTGAACTGAACGTGGTAGGTACCCGGTGGAGTGGGAAACCATTGCTGACTGGTATAGGGTCCTGTGAAAACAACAAGCCCACACCTGCGGGTACCTCAGGGAAGGTGGGGCACTGGACGGTGCCCGCGAGCACAGCAGATATACGATGGATGGCGTATCGGTGTAGGAAACCAAGCAGACCAATGGTTAGCTAACTGGTGTAGGGTCCAGTGCATGCAGGGACACCCCTCACATGATAAGTGAGGTACAGGAAACTCCAGCCCTGTACACAGCAGCCTCATGATGGGGAACAGCAGCTGAAGAACCATGCAGAATACCGTCTGGCTTACTGGTATAGGGTCCATTGGATATGTCGAAGACCACACAGACCACCGTCTGGCTTACTGGTATAGGGTCCACTGAATATGCTGGGGGAACCACGCAGACCATGGCCCGGCCTATTGGTATAGGGTCCCTGGCACCCATAAACCTCACCCAACCATGGGATACTGGAACTCTAGCAGCAGGTGCGGCGTACATGTAATGGGTGACCGGCGGAGGCAGAAACCCTACTGAATGGATTTCAAATACCCTACCAGGAATGAGACGCCGCGTGGCGGAATCTGCTGCTGTATTCTAATGAAGCCCTATAACCTCTGTACTGTATTCTAATGAAGCCCTATAACCTCTGTACTGTATTCTAATGAAGCCCTATAACCTCTGCAGTGTATTCTAATGAAGCCCTATAACCTCTGCAGTGTATTCTAATGAAGCCCTATAACCTCTGTACTGTATTCTAATGAAGCCCTATAACCTCTGCAGTGTATTCTAATGAAGCCCTATAACCTCTGCAGTGTATTCTAATGAAGCCCTATAACCTCTGTACTGTATTCTAATGAAGCCCTATAACCTCTGCAGTGTATTCTAATGAAGCCCTATAACCTCTGTACTGTATTCTAATGAAGCCCTATAACCTCTGCAGTGTATTCTAATGAAGCCCTATAACCTCTGTACTGTATTCTAATGAAGCCCTATAACCTCTGCAGTGTATTCTAATGAAGCCCTATAACCTCTGCAGTGTATTCTAATGAAGCCCTATAACCTCTGCAGTGTATTCTAATGAAGCCCTATAACCTCTGCAGTGTATTCTAATGAAGCCCTATAACCTCTTCAGTGTATTCTAATGAAGCCCTATAACCTCTGCAGTGTATTCTAATAAAGCCCTATAACCTCTGCAGTGTATTCTAATGAAGCCCTATAACCTCTGCAGTGTATTCTAATGAAGCCCTATAACCTCTGCAGTGTATTATAATGAAGCCCTATAACCTCTGTACTGTATTCTAATGAAGCCCTATAACCTCTGCAGTGTATTCTAATGAAGCCCTATAACCTCTGCAGTGTATTCTAATGAAGCCCTATAACCTCTGTAGTGTATTCTAATGAAGCCCTATAACCTCTGCAGTGTATTCTAATGAAGCCCTATAACCTCTGTACTGTATTCTAATGAAGCCCTATAACCTCTGTAGTGTATTCTAATGAAGCCCTATAACCTCTGCAGTGTATTATAATGAAGCCCTATAACCTCTGTACTGTATTCTAATGAAGCCCTATAACCTCTGCAGTGTATTCTAATGAAGCCCTATAACCTCTGTAGTGTATTCTAATGAAGCCCTATAACCTCTGCAGTGTGTTATAATGAAGCCCTATAACCTCTGCAGTGTGTTATAATGAAGCCCTATAACCTCTGTAGTGGATTATAATGAAGCCCTATATCATCTGCAGTGGATTATAATGAAGCCCTATAACCTCTGTAGTGGATTATAATGAAGCCCTGTAACCTCTGTAGTGGATTATAATGAAGCCCTATAACCTCTGTAGTGGATTATAATGAAGCCCTATAACCTCTGTAGTGGATTATAATGAAGCCCTATAACCTCTGTAGTGGATTATAATGAAGCCCTATAACCTCTGTAGTGGATTATAATGAAGCCCTGTAACCTATGAACTGGACTCATCGTATGAAGCTTTCAGTAGCAACGTTACCAAACAGTCCTCCAGATCCAGTGCCAAATGCCGGGGCGCTTGTGGTGGTCGTCCCAAAGCCGGTGGGTTTGTTATTGAACAAGGTCTGTAAGAGAAGACATGAAACGAATAATGAGCCGCTGATGGGCACAAGGCTGACACCAGAGACTCAACGAGACCACTGAAGAGAATAATAAATATAAATAAATATATATAAATATATACACACACACACACACACACACACATATATACACACACACACACACACATACACTATATACATTAGGGATCGACCGATTATCGGTATGGCCGATAATCACGATTTTGGGCATTATCGGTATCGGCATTATCTTGCCGATAATGCCCCGCACCGCCCCCACCGCACCGCGACCGCCACCCCCTCGACCCGCCGCACCGCACCCCCGACCCACCGCACCCCCCACCGTGATGCTAGGCGGTATACCGGTTTGGACTTTTTCCCATACCGCTATACTGGTCGGGCCCCTCCCCCACCCTCCGAGTCAATAAAAAAATTAAACTTACCCGTAATGAGGGTGGTCCCGGCCATCCATCCTTCCTTCCTGTAGTGTCCGGGGGCGTTCCGGGTGAAGAGTGGACCGGTCCGGGCTGTCCTTCTCCCACGGTCTTCTCCACTCCGGGCTGGCTCCGGCCTAGTACGCTGCATAGACGCCGCTACGCCGTGACGTCAGGTGCGTCGTCGTGCACGGGCGTCACTGCGCAGCGGCGCCTAGCATCACGGTGGGGGGTGCGGTGGGTCGGGGGTGCGGTGCGGCGGGTCGAGGGGGTGGCGGTCGCGGTGCGGTTCCCCCTGCATGAGGACCTTTTTTAGGCTGCATTTACATCACCATTTGGGCAACCGGCAGTCAAATGCGGTGGGAGAATTAGAAATCCGAATGCAGTCGTATCCCGTCCATTTTGATTAGTCAGACGGCTCATTTTCAGGCAGAATCTTTTTTTTTTTTGCTTGACTGAAAAGCACAGACGACCAGTTTTCAGTCTGGCAAAAAAACAGACACTGTACAAAAGTGAGCCGACCGGAGTCATGATGGTGTCACAGACGTATTATGGACACAAGTCCCGCCTGAACTCGTCAGACGTCAATTTGGGACATCAGACGCATTCAGGCCAGGACTTGCATGAAACTGGCCTAATGGGTGTGATCCCACTGGACTCCTCTCGTTCTATATAGTTTGTGAAGCTCCACATGCATGGAAGTAGTTAAAGGAGAACTGTCACCTGTACTATAACCCGATACACCAAGTTATATAGTGCGGGTGAACAGGAGACCGATGCCGGGACTGACTGCTGCAACTACTGGCAGTCCGGAGCCCCACTCCAAAGTTCCCCCTATTCCAGCACTTCGAGGCGGGCCTGCCGGTTAGATTTAAATATTCATAAGCGCCGGTCACGCGAGTGCTCAGTAGGCTTGAGCGCTCACGTGACCGGTGCTTAATAAATATTAAAACCCAGCCAGCGGGCCTGTCTCAAAACGCAAATCAGTGCTGGAAGAGAGGAACCTTTGGGGGAATCGATGCTGCAGACAAGTATAGCAGTTCGAGACCCCGCATCAGTCTCCTGTTCACCCGCACGTTTTCCTTTAAAGGGGTGCTACCAACTGCATAAGTTTTCCCCTTCCAATCCACAATTTCCAAAACTCCCATGGTGGTCCCACTGTCCCTAATGGGCTTCTCTCCTCAGAAGAAGATATAGGACATGACTTTTGGAGTTGAGAATACCTCTAACATCAGCACCAAAAAGAATCTAGCCACCCGGCTCCTGGGACTTAGCCCATTTTGCCCAGTAATCTACGTACCGAACTCCCGACACCCCCGAACGGCGTATTGCTGGTCTGTCCAAATAAGCTGCTCCCTGCTCCAAATGCCGAGCCTGCGTTGGTGTTAGTGGACGTGCCGAAGAGGCCGGTGGACTGAGTGGCCTGAGTGTTTCCGAAGAGACCCTGCGGAGGACACACGACATGAAGCACTTACGTTGCTGTTATCACAACGCACAACATAGTGAACCACGGCACTCACCATAGTGCTGGTCTGCGGCTGACCCAGGGTGTTTGTGTTTCCAAAGGAGAAGCCGGTGTTCTGTGTGGTCGTTGCTGGGCCGAAGGGTTTATTGAACAAGCTAGTGGCCGGCTGGGCGGCGGGCTGGCCGAACAGACCGCCTGTGTTTGCGCCAAACGTGTTAGCACCTGCTATACATTGTTACAATAAGAAAACCAGTTAGTAAAATCACCGGCACAACAACGTCCAACAATCTACAGAAGCCACGACTTACTCTGTCCAAAGGCATTTTTATTGCCAAATGAAAAGCTGCTGCTGGACGGAGTCGTCCCAAAGAGGCCGGTGGTGGCGCTGGATGTGGCTGTGGCCGGGCCAAACAGGCCTGTAGCAGTGGCTGCTCCAACTGGGTTCTGTGGGCCCTTCCTGTTGGCCTGATAGTCTTCTAAACGCAGTTCCTGCAAGTAGAAACAGTCAGTAACCAAACATGAGAACCAATGAGAAGGGCCGGAGCCACGGACAGGGCGCCGGCACTCACCTCCAGAGACTTGCTCTCATACTCCTTCATGGCGGTGATACACTGGTGCTTGGTGCTGATGTTGGTCGTCACACCGCCCTTCGCCATAGTGTCTGTTCCAGAAGGAGCCTGAAAAGCCAAGAACAGAAGTAGCTGAGGTCTGAAGACTGAAAATCACAACCACTGATCAACGGCAGCAAAGCAACGGCAAAGCAACGGCAAAGCAACGGCAAAGCAACGGCAAAGCAACGGCAAAGCAACGGCAAAGCAACGGCAAAGCAACGGCAAAGCAACGGCAAAGCAACGGCAAAGCAACGGCAAAGCAACGGCAAAGCAACGGCAAAGCAACGGCAAAGCAACGGCAAAGCAACGGCAAAGCAACGGCAAAGCAACGGCAAAGCAACGGCAAAGCAACGGCAAAGCAACGGCAAAGCAACGGCAAAGCAACGGCAAAGCAACGGCGCTTAAGCATGTAGACTCGCGCTGCATTCTCTTGTGGGAGTTAACAGCTAGAAGCAGAATGTATGGGGACAGGGGAGACCACTCAATAGGTGGGGTGCTGGTTGTAGGACCCCACTAATCAGATACTGTCACCTGTAGACAGGTGGCAAGTTGCACTCTTGGGATAACCCCTTTAATACTTTGTTCTCTAGAATATAATATTACTCTTCCACTTTCTCCAGCTGCCAATAAGCTTATTCAACTGTATATTCATTATTGTTACTAGGGATGCACCGAAAGGGAAATTTTGGGCAGAAACCGAAAATTTAGGCTGTGCTTAGCCAAACCGAAAATGCATTGCCCCACCCAACTTTTTCAACATAGTTTTTGTAAACTGTATTATCAGAATTTTTTAGTTACTGATGTACTTTACGGGGCGGCTATAGAAGGTACTGGCCGAGCTTGGAGCCACAGCCCTGCCACTCACCATACATTGACTCCAGGACACTCTAGGGGTACACACCTATCTGATTGGTTGCTATGGGCAACTACTCTTTCCTCAGCAGAGTTTGACAAATCTCCCCTTTATATCTCCTGCGGCAAACACAACTTATACCCTATCCACAGGTTAGGGGATAAGTGTTTGATTGTGGTTGGTCCGACCGCTGGGACCCTGCACGATCTCCCAAATGGGCCCCCGCATTGCCACGCCGTGCATCTGCTAATGCACGTAGTGCAGCCCCCTCCCCATACAGCTCTATGGGAGAGACGGGGAGGCACGAATGCTGCATACATGGAGGGGACATGTCTGCCGGCGATCAGACATGAAGGCTGTCTGTGCATGCTGGGAGTTGTAGTTTCAACAGCTGGAGGCACCCTAGTTGGGGAACACCGGACAAGCCTGTTTGCTACCCTTTGAGCTAATTTGGAAACGCAGCTCAATCGGGCAAGTTTCGCTATATGTGTAATTCCCATAGACTTTAATGGAAGATGCTCAAATGTGAACATCACTGTTTAAGTAGCTCCTGGAATTACGAAAAAGCATAGCGTGTGGGCCTAGACCATATCTCCTGTTAAAGTCAATGCGAAAGAGATTGGTGTTCGTATGGTCCCAGGCAGCCCTCGTTCTTGCAATAGTTGGGACCCACATCTAGGGGACAATAATAGCATATCCTGTGTATATGCCACAGATGAGTTGATGAGCGGTCATGTTTTACTCATGGCCTCCAGATGTGCCTGGAGAACATACAAGTCCCTCACCTAGTCTTATACTGGTATTTAACTCCGTAACAATAAGTCAACGTATCCAATGTCACCAGTCGACCAAATACAAGGATCGGCCAGACAACCAGAAAAGTCCCTGGACCTGTTGGCTGCAGAGTTTTTACTCACATTGAACTTGATGGTGGTTCCAGTCGGAGCCGCAGAGAACGTAGACGTTCCGAAGAGGGTGCTGGACGTTCCTCCAAAAGGGTTCGCCGTGGTGTTTGTGTTGCCAAAGAGGCTTGTGCTGTTTGTCGCAGTCCCAAAACCTACAGAGAGAACGAGAGGAGGAAACCATAAAGACCTAAACCCTCTCAGCCCACATCCCCCAGTAGCTATAGCAGTGGTCTTGAACCTGCGGACCTCCAGATGTTTCAAAACTACAACTCCCAGCATGCCCGGACAGCCATCGGCTGTCCGGGCATGCTGGGAGTTGTAGTTTTGAAACATCTGGAGGTCCGCAGGTTCAAGACCACTGCACTATAGGCTACATTCACACTATGGATAAAGCTCCGTTACAGACGGACGTTAAGGCTCTTTTTTACGGCCATCAATGCCCGGTATTGTAACGGTGCCTAACGGGAGGCATAACGGGCACTGAGGATCCTATGCACTTGAATGGGATTCTCAAACATCCGTTTTTGCGTCACAAGCACAATTTTCTCCCACAATCTTCCAACGGACCAGCTACTGATAGGCAGTAGCGGGAGCTTTCTATAACATGAAAGAAGCCTTATTCTGCATTACCAGGACTCACCGCTGAATGTTGAAGGCTTCGTCTGACCGAACGCATTGTTCTGAGAGGAGAAGAGGCCGCCCCCTGTGTTCGTGGCCCCAAATAAAGAGTTGGTTGTACCAGTTGAGGTCCCAAAGCCGAATCCTGTGTTTGTAGAGGAGGTAGCTGGCTGGCTGAAGGTTCCCGTCCCGAAGAGCCCACCTGTGAGTGAGAGGGGAAAATTATCAAGATCAATATGAAGCAAAAATCACCTTCTATAGATAGCAAATTAGTGTAACAAATAAAAAGTAAAAATTACCAAACCACTAAAAACATAAAACATTTATTAAATACCGCATAAAAAAAGGAGCAAAAAAGATGCTATCAATATTCACAGCCAGACAACCAGTAGTGAGTATAAACAAATAAGGGCCAGGAGGGTGGAGTAGGGATATGGAAGGAGGGTATGGAGCTGGGGAGGGCCTGATAGATATGCTGCCCCTACCCTACAATAGCCCTGCATTATATCCCTCACTCTAAACCTATACATTAATCTCTAGCAAGAGCTCAGGCGGCACCACTATATGCCCTAACTCCTCCCAGGCTTAGATATGGGTCACACAACCAAGCTGTCGGGTAGTGATGCCTGGGGTTGTGGTCCGGAAGTCCGGGGAATAACATAAGTAATAACAGGTATTAATAGGAGTGCAAAAGCCCCAAAGAACCCTGCACTCACCGCTTCACCGACGACGTCCTGCTCCAACGCTGGATGGGACTGCAGGAACAGCTTGGGGGGCTCAGAGGCAAAGCCTTTAAGGGCTCCAAGCTGTTCCTGCAGTCCCATCCATTCCATCCAGTGCTGGAGCACGAAGTCATCGGTGAAGCGGTGAGTGCGCGGTTCTTTGTGTTGCTTTTGCACTCATTTCTATTAATACCTAAACCAATATCTAAGCAGTGTGTACGCCCTGATAAGGGGGCCCATGCCGGAACTTAAAGGGGTTGTGCGCTGCCCTGCAGTTCGGAGCTCGCCTCACAGCGTTCGGAAGTTCATTACTCCGAACGCTGTGTGTGGGCTCCCGTGTCCGCGGCCGCCAGGCGTGACGTCACACCCGGCCCCTTCGTGACGTCTCGCCCGCCCCCTCTACCAAAGTCTATGGGAAGGGGGCGTGACAGCGGTCGCGCCCCCTTCCCATAGACTTTCGTTGAGGGGGCGGGCGAGAACACAGAAGCCCGCACACAGTGTTCGGCGTAATGAACTTCCGGACGCTGTGAGCGGAGCTCCGAACTGCAGGGCAGCGCACAACCCCTTTAACCTTCAAGCCTCCTGCTAAGACCCTAAGATACAGACTGAGGAACAGGCTCAATGTCTCACTCCTATCTACCTCTGAATAGATAAAGGTCTAGAGGGAATAAGCCTATTGCCTGGACATAATAGAGATGGTGAGTGATAAGGACAGGAGTGTAGAGGTTTTAAAAAAAAAAAAAAAAAAAAAAAAAAGGGGAGATTAATAGATAACGTACCAAGGACAACCCAAATGATATAAACGGTGCACAATGTTTGACAAAAAATAATGACCCCTCATACAGACCACCCAACATGGTCATAAAGTAACACTGGAATCACATATCCAAATGTTAAGTCAAACCCTGTCATCAACCCCTTGGGGACGGAAGGTTTTTCAGTTTTTGCACTAATTTTTTTCCTCTTTACCATTTAAAAATCATAATCCTTTCAATTTTGCACATAAAAATCCATATGATGGATTATTTTTGGCGCTTCCATTTCTACGCAGTAAATTTTTCAGTAAAAATGACACTTATCTTTATTCTGTAGGTCCATCCGACTATAATGATCCCCTACTTATATAGGTGATTTTGTCGCACTTCTGGAAAAAATAGTAACTACATGCACGAAAATTTATACTTTTCAAATTGTCATCTTCTGACCCCTATAACTATTTTATTTTTCCGCATACGGGTCGGTATGAGGGCTCATTTTTTGCGCCGTGATCTGATGTTTTTAGCGGTACCATTTTTGTATTGATCGGTCTTTTTGATCGCTTTTTATTTATTTTTTTCATGATAAAGTGACCAGATAGGCTATTTTGGACTTTGGAATTTTTTGCATGTACGCCATTGACCATACGGTTTAACTAACAATATATTTTTATAATTCGGACATTTCCACACGCGGCGATACCACATATATTTTTTTTATTCACATTTTTTTTTTAAATGGCAAAGGGGGGTGATTCAAACTTATTAGGGAAGGAGTTAAATGTTATTTATTTACTTTTTATTTATTTATTTATTTTTTTACTTTTCTTGCAATGTTATCCCATAGGAGACTATAACACATAGGAAACCATTGATCAATTATTTTGCACTTTGACTGCTCATGCCTGGATCTCAGGCACTGAGCAGTCATTTTTCCGATCGGACACCAGGAGGCAGGTAAGAGGACCCTCCTGCTGTCCTACAGCTCTTCGGGATGCAGCAATTTCGCTGTGGTGATCTTGAACAGCCCCGAGCTAACCAGCATTCGTTTATTTTCACTTTAGACACAACGTTAAACTTTGAACGCCGCGCCTAAGGGTAAACAGCAGTGCCGCGCGCTATTAGCCACAGGTCCCCGCCTTTGTTAGAGGCCTGGCCCGACCCGCTATGACACAAGGTCACGGTGTGGCTCCGCGTTATAAAAGGGAGTGGGCAAAGAGCGTACAGGTATGCCCTCCATCCCCAACAGGTTAAACAACGTGTATATGTCTATCAAAACAAAAAAGAACTACTGATTTGTTAGAGTATTCATCTAATTGCTGGCTGTTTATGAAAAAAACGTTCAATGCGTTTCAAGCCACTTGGCTCATCAAGAGATCTGTAGATGAGATAAAGCTTGAAGGGTAGCTTCCATCATCCATTTGCCCATCAATCCCTAACCCCCTCCCTGCCTTTACATTTTTACTATATTAAAAATGCTTTTTTTGTCTGCCTGGCTCACTACCAGGCAGACTTCCCCAGCAGGCACGACGTCACTGATGCCTGCTGGGGCCGACATTTCCGCCCTTAGTTCACCTATACAGGGTGCCTCCAGCTGTTTCACCACTACAACTCCCAGCTTGCCCTAACATCTACTGGCTGTCAGGGCATGCTGGGAGTTGGAGTGGTGAAACAACTGGAGACACCCTGTGTTGAAAACAATAACTTTGTTAGCGCCGCAGCACTACCCCGAATAAGTACTACAACATATCAAAAGAAAAAAAAGTTTGGTGACAGTGCCCATTTAACGTTCAGCAGGTCCTAGTTATAACCACTCTTAGGTTCAGCCCAAATTACAGCAGACCAATGATGATCCTGCTGGCCCTTAGTTGCTCACTCACTACTGTTCGTCTGGCTGTGAATATTTATAGTATCTGGTTTTACAGTATCAGTCTGAGTCAGCACCAAGATAGGGTCCACTGCAAAAGGTTGCCCTTTATGTGGTATTGATGGTCTTTGGATCTTCTTTACCCTTATAAATGCGATATTGAATAAATGTTATATTATAGCGGTCCGGTGATTTACTCAATATGAAGCAACTAACACCTATACAGAACACGAGGCATGAAGCCCCCATAGGAACCAGCAGCTCCTACCTGGTTTATTCTGGGTGGCTCCAAACAAGCCGCCGCTGTTGTTGGTGGTGCCAAAGGTTGAACTCCCAAAACCGGTGGCGGTCGACGTTCCAAAACCAGGCGCTGAGAAAATGAAAAGAACAACAGGATTAATGAGCGTACAGATGTGCCAAACCTGGACAAAGGTCTCCTCTACCATCATAAGACCACACTAAGGGGAAGTGTATCTCAGTGTTATCCCTAAACAGGCTCCAGGGCTTACAGGGAATCAGAAACACCAACACCGATAAACCAGAAGCTACGGGACCCAAAGTCAGCCCCCGAAGTGCCAACTAGAGTAAGCGGGCATCTATTACAGCAGGCAGAGGGGGTATCGGGTCCGGGAGGAGATAAAAGGTCATGTATGGCATCGGGGGACCATGTATCTATAGACCGCCTATACATGCAGACAATTTATACTCACTTTGCCCAAAAGTTGATGTTGCTCCAAACGCTCCTGAGCCGCCTCCGAAGGGCGTGCCAAAAGATTTATTGAACATTATTGTAAAGCGTCATAAGACTGTAATAAAAAGGAAACACCAGTGAATCAGGAGAAACAGAACAACGTGCACCGATAAGAGATCTGCATAAAAGACAATGGGAAAACATGGAAGGATTCTCCATATCATCCTGCAAATGTAGGGGATGATGGGGGTAGTAGTACCGGCACAATCTATTTCTCTTCAGATGCCCCATATTTGAACTCCCCAGAGATGAGCGAGTGCGGCACCAGATCCTGGTTCAGTCCCATGCTCAAAGAGGCTTGTAGTGTAGCGGCTGCCGGTCCTGGTAGGTGTGTAGAGTACAGTGGTCCCTCAACATACGATGGGAATCCGTTCCAAACGGACCATTGTTTGTTGAAACCATCGTATGTTGAGGGATCCGTGCAATGTAAAGTATAGGACAGTGGTCTACAACCTACGGACCTCCAGATGTTGCAAAACTACAACACCCAGCATGCCGCTGTCTGGGCATGCTGGGTGTTGTAGTTTTGCAACATCTGGAGGTCCGCAAGTTGTAGACCACTGTTAGAGGAAGTTGTACTCACCTGTACCCGCCACTCCGGCAAGGCCTCTGCTTCCCCGGCATCCACGCTCTGTCGCCGCCATCACGTTGCTACACACACACACACCGATCCTATTGGATGATGGGACGGCGTGCGCAGCGACGTGATGACGACGATGGAGAGCGCCAACGATGCAGAGGATCCCAAAGAGGACGCGCCGGAGCCCCGAGGACAGGTAAGTGATCGTCAGCGGACCACACGGGGCACGTAAACAGCTATCCGGGGGCAGCTGAAGCAGTCTGTGCTGCGGGATAGACGTTTATGCGATGGCCCCGACATACAAAAGCATCGTATGTAGGGATCGACAGATTATCGGTTTGGCTGATATTGTCGGCAGATAATCACGATTTTGGGCATTATCGGTATCGGCAATTACCTTGCCGATAATGCCCCACCCACCGCACCGCGTCCGACACCCCCCCCCCCCCCCCCCCTGACCAGCCGCACCGCGTCGCTCCGTCCCGTCCCCATTGCCTCCCCCATCCCCGGTTTTATAATTACCTGTTCCTGGGGCCCACGCTGCTTCTGGCTCCTGCTGCGTCCTGCGTTACGCTGTGCGCAATGACGAGTGACGCGACGTGACCGTCAGTGCGCACAGTGACCGCTCAGGAGGACGCCACCGGAGCCAGATGTAGAGTGGATCCCGGGAACAGGTAATTATAAAACCGGGGATGGGAGAGGCAATGGGGCCGGGGCCGTGCGGTGGGGGAGTGGTGGCAGTGATAGGACTCCGGACCCCCAGACAGGCAGGGGGAGAGAAGCGGGTGGAGGTGGCGGCCTATGGCCCCGCAAAAGCCACTGCAGTGCATTGATTTAAAGCGCCCGCTTTAAATCAATGATCTGCAGCCGTGTCGTGGGGGGATAAATAGCCGGAATATCGGTTATCGGCTATCGGCCCTAACCGCCACCGATTATCGGCCCTAAAAAAAACGATATCGGTCGATCCCTAATCGTATGATGAAATGATCGTATGTCGGGGCCATCGTAGGTCGGGGGGGGGGGGGTCACTGTAATAGCTGCACTGCACACAACCTGAGCTCATTACTGCCAGGACCTGAGATTGATAGTGTAAAGGTTCTGGCAGCACAGAGCTCGGGTTGTGTACACTCCAGTGCAGCTATTGCTCTACACACCTACCAGGACCGGCAGCCTCTACACTACAAGCCTCTGTGATCCGGATCTGGTGCTGCGCTCGCTCATCTCTGGGGAGTTCATACAGCGGGCATCTCAAGAGAAAGATTGAGCGAGTAATTGTAATTTTGCAAAAGCTGGAGGCGCCCTGGTTGGGAAACACTGACATGAAATTGACATCACTGGAAACCTCACAGAAGCTGCCGCCAGTGACCTATCGGTGACAACCAGTATAAAAAAATAAAAACCTACAAGCAATTGTCTGTACATGCTGTCACAGAACTACAATACAGTCACATATAGGCACGGGCGGCTTGTGACCAAAAATCCAACAGAATTGGATTCTCTATGACGGACGCGACTCATCTGGGTAACAATAAAAGGCGATCTCCTTGTAGCATAACCAAAACCACTGTGTAGATTTAGGAAAGAGACTCAAACATGGAGACACCACAAGGACCCCCCCCCCCCCCCCATAGGGCCAAAACTTTCTATACAAGTCTTTGGATACCCATACCATGCACTCACCATCACGAGTCCTACAGCGCCATTTGTTTTATTCCAGCAATGATGCCTTAACACGTTATGGACGCAGAAGGAATACAGTGGTCCCTCAACATACGATGGTAATGCGTTCCAAACGAGCCATCGTTTGTCGAATCCATTGTATGTTGAGGGATTCGTGCAATGTAAAGTATAGGATGCTGTACTCACCTTTCCCCGCCGCTCCCGATGGTGACCCCGGTCCTCTGCTGTCATCTCCGGTCCTCCGCAACGACGTCATTACGCCACTGCATACGCCATTCCTATTGGATGACGTGCGCAGCAGCGTATTGACGTCATCGGAGAGGGCCGAGAAGACACCGGAAGACCAGTGCTGGACCCGGAGGGCACCCGGGAGCATCGTGGAGGGGTAAGTAATACTTACCGCACCACACGGGGAACATTAAGCTGCTATCCGGCAGCAGCTTAAGCATTTGGCGCTGCCGGATAGCACTTAATGCGATGGCCCAGACATAAAAAAAAGCATCGTATGTCGATTTGATCATATGTCGGGGCCATCGTAGGTCGGGGGGGGGGGGTCACTGTATGTACGTCCTGTGCCCGTGGTATAAAGCACATTCAGGAGCTGAACGCACTTTATACCCAGTGGGTCCAGGTTTCTATCAGCAACTAAGACACAGCTAATGCCAGACATTGCTGTTCGGGCCAATGTCCAGCATTAACCCCTTAGACCCCATTAATCCCTTAAAGGGGTACTCCGGCCCTGAGACAGCGGTGCCAGCTCACCAACAGCCGGGTGGCGACCACGGGGCCGGAGTATCGTGACTTCACAACTCCGCCCACATGTGCCTTCACCCCCGCTATGCAAGTCTATGGAAGGGGGCGTGACGGCCGACACGCCCCCTCCCATAGACTTGCATAGCAGGGGTGATGTCACACGGGGGCGGAGTCGTTACGTGACGTCCTTTGGATAGGGGGATAAGAAAGGGAGCACCCCTTTAAGACAGGAAAAAAATCATCTGATTGGAACACCCACAGCAAAATCACAGGGTCCTGAGGATGGTATGTGGTGCCGCCGCGTGAAAACACGTCTGAACTATTAGAATATAACATTAATGAAACCACGTGGTTAATGACGTAAACAAGTACAGAACTGCAAATTTTTTGACAATTCATAAACGAAAAAAAATAAATGGTATTGATAAAAATTACAGATGACGGTGCAAAAAAATAACTGGGACGGGCGGGACGGGCGGGTGTTCAGGCAAAGGATTTCATGTAATAGTCTATGTAAGAAATGTGAATAAATGTGAATAAGCCCCTCCCCTAATAAAGGTTTGTATCATCTCATTATCCTTTTTAAAAGAATGTAAACAAGAAAACAAGTGGTATCACTGCTGGGGATGCACCGAAAGGGAAATTTTAGGCCGAAACAGAAAATGTTGTAAAACTGTATCAGAGTTTTTTTAGTTACTGATTTATTTGAAGGTGGCACCGGAACACATACGGGGCGGCTATAGAAAGTACTGGCCGGGATTGGAGCCACAGCCCTGCCACTCACCATACACTGACTCCAGGACACCTGATTGGTTGCTATGGGTAACTACTCCATTATTCCTCAGCACGATCCGATAAATCTCCCCCTTATTTAAAATAAATCCGTATGCTTCAAATGTTCTCTTCCAACCCCTATAACCTTATTTTTCCCATATATGGGGTTGTATAGGGGCTATGTTTTTGCGCTGTATTGTTTTGA